>NC_051309.1:29259421-29562451 GCF_015220235.1 Choloepus didactylus
AGACTTTTAAAATACAGCTACTGTAAAATAAAATGCAACAAAAATAATAAATTGATGGGGAAAGTATTTTGAGCAATGCAGGAGATGAACAATGAGAGTGGATGCTTGAAATAGTTATTTCATGCCAAAAATCTTTCTGAGTGTTATTTTGAGTAAACTTTCCCTTAAACTGCTTGTAAGAAATTTAAAGTAGAAAATAGCTCTGAATAGCTTTAGAAGTTAGAATTGAATTGTTTCCTTTAGAGAACAGCAAAAACCTGGTGAGAGATGTGCAGATATACCTGCTTCTACCAACTTATTTTCTCCATTGACTATCCAGGTTATCTGAAATTTTCTCCATTAAAAAACTCATTTTGATCAAAGCATTATGAATATAGAAGATTCCTTTAAAGCAAAGATAATGTAAAAGTCTTGTAATTATTTAATATGCTACTTGATATTGTGTATCAAGTTTATAAACAGAAATGGAGATTCCCCCTTTACTAAAGCAATGGAACTCAGAAAAATTATACTGTGATGTGGAAGGAGAAACGTGGGATCAAAGAGGTAAAAGCAGGGTAGGGGTTGACGTAAGGATGTGGGGGATAGATCTAAGTGAAACATTGCAAGTGTATTCTTATAAAACCAAGGATCAATATTTTTCTTTTGTTTTATATTAATGCAAATCAGAGTTTCTCTGTGTATGCTTAGCATTGGTATGTGTAGAAGTGTGTGGGTGGTGTGAATGTGTGGTGCCAAACTTTGCCTATTCTGTATCCCTCTACTCTTTCCATCTGAAGGAATGATACTTGATCATGCAGGTAATTCTTTTTACTCCCAAATTGGAGATAATGAATTGTTGTATTTATGGGGAAAATGGTTCAGTGACTCCAATCAGTCTTCAAAGTGGGGTTTATTTACCCCTGAGCAAGCATGAAAACTTTTCAGTAGGTACATGGGCACAGATAATTTTGAAACAGGTGTCTTATTTTCAGTACTATTGGCATTTTGGGTTTGATTATTTTTCACGGTTAGAGATATTTTTGGCATTGGATGTTTAGCAACACTCATCCTCATGTTGTGACTCCCAAATATGACTTCTTACATTGCCAAATGTCCCCTGTTAAGGGTAGGGAGACACCATCTCCCATTGTGACCCACTGTAATAGAAAATCCAATTTCTCATCCTCCACTTCCACATGCACCCTTTCCTATAAAAGACCTGTCAGAGAACTGGAGTCTCAACAAGAAAACATAAACCCCAAATTGAGCTTTGTGGCTCAAACTCAAATCTGATAATCCCAAAGCTTCATGTTAGAAACAGTGTATATTGATCTTTGTTGAGATGTTATGAATTGTAAAAGGCATAGAAGGAATAATGAGAGTTTTTTTTTTTTTTTTAGCAAGTTCACCTATTATATCTGGACATTCTCAAAATGGAAGGAAAGAAAGAAAGAGAGAAAGAAACAGAGAGAAAGTTGTTCCTGTGAGATCAAAGTAGAGAGACCTAGATATATTGAAGGTGGTGGCAAATTATTTATCAAGAAGATACATATTGACAATAAACTGTGATAATCTACCTGGTCATCTTTAAATAATATTTCAAAAGTGTTTTTCTTATAAGAAGGGAATACATTTTTTTTTTCAAAATTTTTATAAAGTCTTAAAGCAAAAAAGATATTGAAGGTCATTGGATTCACTATTTTGGATCTTGGCAATCAGAAATCCCAGGAATTTGGCAGAAAAACACACAGCATAAAATGAATCTTTGTGAAGTCAATTTAGATGACAAAAGTTACAAATTTCAGTACCTGTATTTCATATACTCATACACCAAATCCATAGTAAATGTCATTATTCCAATCTTACTTATTCTTAGATTATATAAAATACTTCCTAGTAGAATAACATCTCTTTGAGTTTAAAAATTATGGACTGAGGCCACCCAATAAAATATTTTAAATTTGAATGCAATATTTACAGATAGTTAAGAAATCACTATTCTTTTAGAGGGTCAATTTCTCAAGTATGTCTTTTTAAAAGTGTAGAGTTATTCATCTATTGTTTTCCTAATGTTATCAATATCAGTTTGAAAACTGCTTTCAAAGTGTAAGAAAACTTAAATCAGTTATTCTTACCATCTTTCCTAGGAAAAAGACACTGTTACTTAAATCTTATTTTGAATGGTTTTGTTGTGTTTTTAAAGAGGTATTTTTCTCGTAACAATCAGAATCTTTAATAAGTAAACTTAAATTTTGTTTTTAGAGCCTCTGAAAAATGGGATGGAAAAGGTAGGAAGTTTTTGCAAAAATATGGATTTATATTGTAGCCATTTTTAGGCATTTTTCAAACCAATATGACTGTCAGTTAATTGTTATGTAAAGAAGATAAATATGATAGGCTCTGATGAAATGGTATGACTATCAGAATTCAGAAGTTAGTAAAGGTTATATATCAGTCTCTAGTTCTTTAAAATTTAATTTCTCTTTTGCATATGTGATGTTTCTCAAGGCATTTGATGCCATTAGTCTCTGAAATTGATGAAAAGAAAGGATTCTTCTTTTGATAATTCATACCATGCTTTCATCATACATCATTACTTGGTTTGTATATGTTCTTAAAAATAAAGAGTACTGTGCTGGAGACTTTATCAGTGGACATTATCTTTAAATAAATTTATAAATTCACTAATAGAAAGAAAATTTTACTCCTAAAAATAAATTCAAATGTTAACAGTTATGGGCTAGAATACCTAGAACTACTGAAGGAAAACATCAATTTCATAGTTAATTTTATCAGGAAAACAGTAATTAGCATTGTTGACCTTCTAAAGAGGGAGTTTTAGATCCATATTGACGTGAAAGTCACATACTCTGTGAATCTTTGGTAATATGTTAAAACTGAGAATTCTCATCATTTCTTCCCTAGAAAACCATTTCAAGCTAATTGAGCAGGGAAAGTAATTAAATGTAGCATTGTTTGTGGGTCCTTACACATTTAGGGAACTAAAGAAATCAGTTTATTACATATATAGATCTTGAATTTGTAATTAAAAAAGAGAAAAAATAATCTATATCTGGCTATTTGTGTGTTTTGGACCTCAAAAATCTCTGAAGTAGCTTTGTTGTAAATTATTTTTTTTTTTTTTTTTTTTTTTTTTTTTTAGGTTATGCACTTTGTTTTCTCAGCTCAAATTATTTCCCCACATGAAATCAGGATTTGAGAGTTGGGATTTCTTTTGCTTTATTATGAGGAAAAGATTTTTCTTTCTCTTTTTTTGGTAGAGGAAATAGTATTATTTAACACTTGTGTTCAGTAGAAACCAACTATTAATCATAATTTGAGGGTTTTCTGTCATCAGTATGTCAATACTTTTGACTGCTAGCCCTCCACTCTGACAGTGGACATCTCTAAAAAATGAGCCTGAACAAAATCCTAATATTAGTTATACAGTGTTAGAATTCACATTTTCCTTAGTGACCCGAAGCACTGGCATTCAGGGAGACTGCAAATTGCTCAGCTTGAGTTTTTGGCTCCTGCATAACTGTGAATTTAATGATCAATCAAAGTTGTATTTGCTCTCAAGAAACTTTCAATCTGATTAATAATTACAAAAGTGTAAAGCCACACAGTCAAGTCTTGGTGAAGGGCTGTAAGAGTATGGCAAAAGAATAAGAGTAAATAATAATAATAATAATAAAATAAAAAAAAATCATCGGTAGAATAAACTGCTTTTTAGAAATAAAAGACATAATGTGAAGGAGGCTGAATTTGAGAAGGATTTAGAAGTTTGGATAGAGTAGTTCATGATTAAAGACAAAAAAAAAAAAAAGGGTTAATTCTCACACCAAGCAGGAACACGAACAAAGAAATAGGAAGTCATTAAAATATATATCAAAGTGAAAATAGGATAGAAAAAACTTTATTAAATCATATATTAAAACAATAATACTATAAGGGCACAATTATTGGTGAAAAGAAAAAAATAGTTTGTATTGTCTAGTTCAGAAAACCTTATTATCTACATTCAGCTATGTTTCCCTTTATTAAAAATAAAAACCAGCCATATGTTTTTATTAATCATTTTGAGATTGAATCAAATGATAAATCCTAATGAGAAATAGGAAGCAATTTGTATATTAATAGAAACATTCATGCAGCTATCTAATTTAATACATTAAAACATAAAGCTACTGATAATTAAAAACTCAAATTGTCTCCTGCCCTCCAAGTGCATACTTCTTACCAGTTAGACCAAAGAAAATTGAAATTGTTATTTCCTTTAAGGAAATGAACAGGCTGTGGAGTTAACTATGATCTTTACCAATATGTAGATGAACATGAGTTAGTCTTAAGAATTTCCTTCATCTTTCTAATAACATAATACAGAAATCAATTATTCACTCTTTCATTTGTTGACTTAGCATGTTTCTGCCTGCCACAGTATTTCATTAAAAAATAATTTCAAAATCCTGTTCATCAAAGGAGTATTACTGCATGAATATGTAAAGTTAGGATGGGGTCTTGTTTTAATACTACTTCATTGTTGTAAAGGGCACTTATTATTGTGGTGTAATTGATTAACACAGAGTACTAAATATGACTTCTGTATTATCGTGGGTAGGTAAGTGAGTGAGTTCTGTTTTAAATAGATTCCTGTTATGTCTTGTCAGCCCTGGGAAAAAGAAAAAATGTGAGAGATGTTGTATTATTAGCAGTGACAGCTATGAGAAGTGATTCTCTTCTTTGGTGATAGACTTGTTCAGCAATTTGAAAGATTTTTTCATTGTAATCATTTAAAATATATATATATATATTTATATATATATATATTAATATTTATATATATATATATTTATATATATATATATAACTCACATAAATAAATAATTCTGTGTTTGTATCCTTGACTTGTCCCTTGAGATGAAACAAGCTGCTTATTATTATGCATATGTATGTACAAAATCATTTATTTACATTTCCACATTGTGAGCTAGATTTGGAAATCTCAAAAAATCAGGTAAGAATAATAAACCCAAGATTAAAGTATTAACACCTTAGGTAATGAATATTTTCACATTTTGTATATGCACAAAATATTTTAAATATCAAAGTCTACATACATTATGCTATGCAGAATGGGTTTCCATTTCAATTTATATTTTTGGATATTGATGTTCAATTTAGTAGAGAAATGGCATTGCAAAAAAAAAAAAAAAAACAGCATAATTTATTATTCCACATAAAAAGACATTGGTAATCACAGGGCAATATATGTTTATTTTCTTCATGTCTCCTTTTATATGCTGTTACTGGGCAGAAAATGGCACGCATCTATGAACTTACTTATTTTCCTGTTCAGTCTCTCAAATATCAAGATATAGCCCAAATGAGCAGGTTAATTTTTGCATATCTTTTATTAAATTCTAGACTCTTAGAGGGCAAAGACCATGACTTCCAACTCTGTACTAAAAATCCTGACAGAATGCTTGTTGTATAGAAAATACTAAATAAAAAATTTGCTCTAATCTAGAAATTTATATCAGAAAATAGACAAAAAATCAAAAAACAATATGAGACTAAAAGATACATATTACTAAATGCACAATTTACTAGTAAAGTATACACATTTTGAAATTGAAAATACTTAATGTATGACACTGTCACAGGGTGTTAATATGGTGGTATATGTGAAATAATACACCTAAGGTAAACTATGGACTATAGTTAATAGTACTATTTCAATATCCTTTTATCAACTGTAACAAAGTTACCACACCAATGTCAACAATAGAGAGGGATATGGGAACGTTGTATTTTTTGCATGATTTTTCTGTAAACCTACAACGTCTCTAATAAAAAAATAATAATTAAAAAACTTTTTGCTAAGTGAGAGAAACAAGATACAAGGTACTACACATTGCACGGTTTCATTTACACAAAATATTAATATAAATAAATCAATGGAGATAGAAATAGATTAGTGATTATGTAGGGCTGGGAAAGGATCCAGAGATTGAGAGGTGACTGCTAAGGGGTATGGGGTTTTATTTATGGCATAATGAAAATGCTGTAAATTTGATTATGATAATGAATACCCAACTCTGGGATTATACTAAAAGCCATTGATTGTACACTTTGGATGAATTGTATGGCACATGAATGTATCTCAATAAAACAGCTAAAAATATGTATGCAAAATCAATATATGAAGTTTAATAAATTATCTTATATAGCCAGAACTCTTCAACTCTCAGTAATTTAGAGCTCAAATAGATTTTTAAAAGAAGTATGAATATAGATGTCATATCAGATCTATTAAACTGACTATATTACTCAACAGCGAAGATTTTTAGAACACATGCTTTAAGAGATCTGGAACTATTATATTTGTTTGATTATGTACTAGACTCAAATGAGGTTTCAAAAAATATCATACATTAGAAATCACAGGGCCAAAATACTCCAGTGCAAATGCAATAAAATTCAAAGTCATTGACTAAAAAGTTTTCCCAAAAACATAATGGAGAAAATATTTGGACTAACTTTGCAGGTAAATTTACCCTAGTTGAAAAATCACAGGTGAAAAGGGCATATAAAGAGCCAAAAAGAAGAGATGAAGAAAAAGTTACATCTGTAAAGTTATCCCTTTAAAGAAAGGAAAAATAATTTAAAAAGGAAAGTTCTCCAGAGGAATAAAGAATATAATTTACAAAGGAACAAGAATCAGTTCCACATGATTTTTTTTTTCAACCTACCACTGAATGTAAGATGATATAAAGAGTATTTTTAAAGTATTATAGAAATAGTGTTTGGAACTTAGAATTTTATATTTAACCAAACAGTTATTCAAGTGGAATGGCAGGGTAGAAAATATTCTCAGGCAAGCAAGGACTACACAATTTTTCACAAATATACAAATTTTGTATACTTTTTTTGTGAAGAATTATAACCAAGAGATTGTATAAAACATATGAAGTAAATGTTGTCAAGGAGCTTTGAAAAGTTTCTTGTTATCTTAGATAATAGAAAAATTGATAGGAAAACCAGACTTAGGCATTACTAGAAGAGATTACTGTAGACCAAACACAGTCTGAGATACATGTACAAAAATCCTAAACAAAATATTAGTAAATCCAATGTAATGGTGTTTAGGAAGATTTTATCCTAGTTTTACAAAGAAGGTTTCCTATTTAAAAATCAACAAATGTAATTGCCGCATTAGCAAATTAAACTAAAAACTCAATGTGATTATTTAAATAGATGCAAAACATATTTGTCACATTTCATCATAAATCCATGATAAAAATGATCAGTATATTACTGATAGGATGGAAATTATTTATATGATAAATATTATTTTTAAAAATCAATAGACTTTATTCCAAAGGGGAAAAGGAGAGATTCCCACCCTTTTTTTTTTTAATTCAGTTTTATTGAGGTATAGTCACACATCATAAATCATCTGTGGTATACAATTGACTGTTCACAGTACCATGATATCGTTGTGCATTCATCACCCCAATCCATTCCTTGAACATTTTCCTTATACCAGAAAAAGTAAAAGCAGAATGAAAAATAAAAGTAAAAAAGAACACCCAAATCATCCCCCCATCCCACCCTGTTTTTCATTTAGTTTTTTTCCACATTTTTCTACTCATCCATCCATACACTGGATAAAGGGAGTATGATTCACAAGTCTTTCATGATCACACTGTCACCCCTTGTAAGTTACATTGTTGTACAATCATCTTCAAGAGTCAAGGCTACTGGATTGGAGTTTGGTAGTTTCAGATATTTACTTCTAGCTATTCCAATATATTAAAACCTAAATAGTTTTATCTATATAATGCATAAGAGTACCCACCAGAGTGACCCCTCGACTCCATTTGAAATCTCTCAGCCACTGAAACTTTATTTTGTTTCGTTTTACATCCCCCTTTTGGTCAAGAAGATGTTCTCAATCCCACAATGCTGGGTCCAGATTCATCCCTGGGAGTAATAGCCTGCGTTGCCAGGGAGATTTACACCCCTGAGAGTCAGGTCCCACCCATGAGAGTCAGGTCCCAGGGCAGTGAGTTCACTTACTGAGTTGGGTTAGCTAGAGAGAGAGGGCCACATCTGAGCAACAAAGAGGTACTCAGGAGGAGACTCTTAGGCACAGTTATAAGCAGGTTTAGCTTCTTCTTTGCAGTAATGAGCTTCATAAGTGCAAGCCCCAAGATAGTGGGCTCAGCACATCAAACTACCAGTCCTCAATGTTTGTGAGAACATCAGCAACAATCCAGGTGAGGAAGTCCAACATTTCTGCATTTTCCCCCCAGCTCCTCAGGGGGGCCCTGCATATATATTTTTATTCTCTGCTCAAATTACTTTGGGATATGTCACTATTTCACACTAACCTATACAAACCTATAGGTCTCACTTCTTATTCAAAGTTCCATGTAATTATGGTATTTGAACAAATTGAATGAGTTGAATTGTTTAGGAAATATAGATCTTACACCAACTACACATCTCTTCCCTTGGACTCACATGGAAGTTGAAGTTATAGAACTCAGTCAATATCATCCTTTACCCTTTGGCCCAATTTTCCATAGTCCTAACCAGATCAGCTTCATTCCTGTCTCTAATTAAAGTATGTACTCTTTATCAGCTTTTTTAACAGTTGCTGTATGTGCTAATACTGACATTCATATCTGCTGAGCTCCACCTCTGAGTTTCAGGTGTCACACAGATACCCAAAGTTCCAGGGATTGATCAGGTTATACACAAAGGGATCAGCATTTCAGAATCTGGAGAGAGCCATAACAATTCAAGAATAGATGTGAGCTATAAGAGCTTGCAATTTAGGGATCATTACAATCAGTATTCCCCTGATAAGGTATGCTGTAAGATTCAATTCTGGGTTTACACACTGTTAAGGAAATGAATAGGCAAGCCTAGAATGGGAAAGATATATGTGATAAGAAACCCATATCCAGAAAATATATATATTTATATTTCCTATAACTCAAGAGTAAATGGCTAAACCATCCAATAAAGAAATAGGCAAATTGTTTGAATGAATACTTCATAAAGGAAAATATATAAATGGCCAAAAAAGTGTTTAATATCATTTGTCAACAGAGAAACACAAATTACAACTATAATGAAATATCATTATATTTCTACTTTAATAACTAAATTTTTGTTAAAAGACCATCAATACCAAATATTAGCATGGATGCCAAACAACCAGAATTCTCCTCTGTCGATGATGGGGGGGGGGGTAAAATAGCACAAATATTTTGTAAAAGCTTGGCAATTTCATATAGAGTTGAATATGTATTTATCATTTGACCCAGCAATTAGACTCCTCAGGACTTATCCAAGAAAAATTAAAATATATGTTCACAAAAATAAGATGAATTCCCAAATGTTCATAGCAGCCTTATTTGTAATCCTCCAAACTGGAAATAACATAAAATTCTATCAACAGACTGGAAACACACTGTGCCCTATATTCATGCAACAGAATACTACTCAGCAATAAAAAGGAACAAATGGATTACTGTAACAACATGTATAAGTCTCATGGGCATTTGATAAGCAAAATAAGCAAGAGCCAAGAGCGTACATATGCCATGATGTCCTTTTATCCTAACCTCTGGATAAGGCAAAACTAATCTATGATGAAAAGAAAATCCAAATTGCGATTCTTTCTGGAGAAGGGTGGGGGGTGCATGGGGTTATGACTGACTGATAAGTAATACAAAGGGGCTCTTTGGTTTGATTGTAATGTTCCATATATTTATACTGTTATACATTGCATGGGTATATCCACTTGTTAAAACTCATTAAAATTGTCCCCTTAGTTTATGAATTTCTATACAAATTTACTTCAAAAAGGAGTAAACAAATAGTAAACTCTACTTAATATATTGAGGATAATGGGAAGCAGGTTTATACTTTTAAGAGAGCATCAAAATTGGAAAAGGGGAAAATTAAAATGTGCCATATGATATTGTACTGGGATTGGAAGTATTGATGTGTACTTAGTTATGTTATATATCTAACCTTATATGCAACTATACATATATCACTATATATATATATATTGCTAGATAGGTAGATAAAGATAGAGGAGGAGAGAAAAATTGAGAGAGAGAAAGGAGCGAGAGTTAGAGTAAGAGTGAGAGAGAAAAGAGGGATGAGCTCACCTAGCATCCAGATCATATGTAAATACCCTACTCCACTAAAGGGACCTGGGCTTATTGGAGAAACGGCTACTTCAAGGCTGGAAAAGAGCTAGATGAGTCTGGAACATTTTGTTACATTGGATGGGAGGAGCTTATGGCAATATGTCCATATAACATAAGCCAGCTTGACAGGAGTTCCTCTGGCCATATTTGGGACTATTTGAACATCTTAATAAATAATGAAGGGAGTGGATTATAAACCACTGAATAAAATAATGATCCATGAGTCCACATTTATTTACAGAAATAAATGTTAAATAAAGACCTCCCTTATAGTAGAATAAATATAGCAGGAATGATGAATTTCAAAAATCATCAGTGGATGCTAAAATTAGAGTTTAGCTATTTGCTGAGGAACTACATACTTACAGCATTTCAAAAAACCTCCCCACAAAATACTTGTTAATTTTGAAGTAAAAATAGTAACATTACTATAAGGAAATTTGGAGAACACCATCTGAACCAAGATATCAAACCTAGTATCATCAAAATTAAGACACACAATATCATGTTCAAATGCATACTATCAGAAAGAAAGAACATCACTTCAGTGACAGTTATCTTGAAGAGGCACTAGGCAGAGTTAAATCAGGGGAAATGCTACCAAATAATCAGCTTGTCCTGTTCAAAAATGCTAAAGTCATTAAACACAAAGTAAAACTGTGACTAAAGAGACATGACAACCATATGCAATATGTGATTCTGGAGTCAATTCTGGAAAAAGGAAGCCAGGTATCTATAAATGATGCTATTGTGAAATTTTGTGAAAATTTATTAATACTGAATATTTAATTTCTTGTATGTAGATGAGATAGTTTCCTTATGGTGTTAATGAACTGTGGCTATGTAAGATTATCCTCTTTTCTTAAGAAATATACTCTGAATTATTTAGGATTACAGATGCGTGATGTTTCAAACATACTATAGCATGATACAAAAATGATATTCATATATGCATAAAATTAATATACAGAGTGAATAGTAAAGTAAATGGAACAAAATGAAAAATTGTTGAATCTGAATAGAAGGTGTATGGGAGTTCCTACTACAATTCCAGCAACTTTTCTGTAAGTTTGAACTATTTCAAAATATAACCTACTACCAAAAAAAGCTGACAGAATATCAGATCCCCTCACCACTCCGCAGAGCCTGGAGTATTCTCTCCCGTTTTCCATCTCTTCACACATGTACATTTAACAGGGGACTGGCCTGTTAACAGAGACTGGCCTGTCTCTTGTCAGGGTAAAACAGAGGCTCTCCAGATTAGAGAACTCAAGACCCATTTACAGTGGGTATGATTTATGTAAATCTGGGAATAAATGAGGGTTCATATAATGAATGTCAAGACTTTAATATCAAAATGTTAGCATAGAAGTGAAAAGGTAAATCTAGTCCATCTTGATGAGAAGCAGAAGTCCTCCTAATTTGTTTTAGTATGTACAAGAATCAATAAACACTTGCTGAAAGCCACTAATGATGAACTTAGATAAAAATAAAGAATCAAGAACTAATAATTTGTTAGAAATAAATCTATACAAAAAGAAATATCTCGTTCTCTCATGAAGAATAGAAAATACTATATCTACAAGCAAAAAAATTCTTTATGAAAATAAAAGGGATATTAGAGAACAAAATTAAGTATTGAAAATATAAAACATGACAGCAAAAACAAAAAACTCAATACAAAAGTTGGAAGACAAAGTTTAGGAAATCCTCCAGAAATTAGAGAAAAACAAAGAGAAGAAAACATTAAAGAAACTTAAACAGCAACATTTTAGAACAAATCCAGGTAGTCCAAAATCTAAACAGGAATTCCAGAAAGAATGATGAGAGAAAATAGGAGGACAGAAATTATGAAAGAGAATTCAATAAAATTTATCAGAACTGAGTTTCTAGACAGATGGATGGAACAAAAAGACACCAAAATGTTAAGAACTACAATGTGAGCCACAGACATCAATGAGAAGTTCCTAATACTTTCTGGAGGGTGGAAGGGAGAGGTAGATTGTACTGGAAACAGAATGGCTTGAGAATTCTCAAGAGCAATATTGGAACCCAGGTGACACTGGAGAAATGTTTTCCCCCATAGAATTCGAAACTAAGCCCAGCAAAATACCAAATAAAATTACAGGTAAAGATATTTTCAGACATATGTGACCTCAAGTAGTGTACCTCCTCTTCACACTTTTCAGGAAACTACTGGGAGATTGGTTCCACTAATTCAAAGGAGCCAATGAGGATTGCCAAATACATGGGGACCTAAGAGGGGATTCATCACAAATGGAGATGAAGGAAATCCCCAGGATGCAGCTCACAAAATGCCAACTCTACAGAACACAAAATGCACAAGCAGTGCAGATCAAGAGGCTCTGTGAGAGATTAATTAAAACTGAAAGTGACAGAATACCTAATAGACCAAAGTATATTTCAGAAGAGCTTATCAAATTACGGACATAAGGAATTCACAATTTCCAAAAACTTTCAGCACCATCCTTGGCTCCACTTTTTTTCCCAACCACACATTCCATCTCTCAGCACATCCAGTGATTTCAGGTCATTTGCATCATTGTCCTCTCAGTATGGATTTCTTTTTCCCCAATCATTCTTCCCTCCTTCAGGATTTCACACATAAATCATTATTATTTAAATTAAAACTTACCTGCCCTTTTTTAAAAGATTGCAACTGATTTTCACTTTGGAAAAACAAATGCACTTTGTCCCATTCTGTTCTTTCCCTTAGCAATTTTTACCTTGCAATGTATTTATTACTTATGGTTTGGATGTGTCCCTACATTAGAATTTAAACTCATAAAGATTTAGGAATTTTTTGTTGCTCTATAAACTGATGTATCCCACATGCCTAGAATCATTCTGATGATCTAGTACATTCTTAATAAATATTGAATCCAAACCATTTGATTCACTGGAAAACAAGGATTTTTTTAAAATGTTTGCAGTTTGAAAAGCCTTTTAGGTTTTAAACAGTAGTTGTTATTTATTTAGCATTTTAGTGTCTGCTAATCTTTGTATCAAATTATTTACATTTAGTTAATATTCAAAGTGACTTTATGATATCATAACGATTTTTACCTATAAGAAAAATCTAGAGTCAAAGAAGTTAAGTAAATTGCTCAAGTACACATAGGCAAGTAGTTTTTCACTTTTATTGAAATGAAACTCACAGACAGAAAATGGGAAAATAATAAGCATATAAATCAATTAATTGTTTCAAAGTGAACATATGCATATAAATGCAATTATATAGTATGCATCATTTTGTGCCTTGATTATTTCACTTAATATGTTTTTGACATTTCCTTTTACATTTCCATAGTTTGCTCATCTTCATTGCTATACTGTAATGTTATATGTAAACATCACAATGTAATTATATTTGTCTAGTTAATAGACTTTGGGATTGTTTCTATTTCTTGTTCAATATAAATATTTCAGTTAATAATACCCTTGTACATGTCTCTTGGTAAATTTTAGTACATGCTTCTGTTGGGTATAGAAATTAATTTGTATTAAGGTATCATTTTAATTTTTGTAAATAATGCCAGTTCTCCAAAGTGATTTATGCCAGTATATAATCTCATCAACAGTGTATGAAAGTTCCAGTGGTTAAAAAATATAAAATTAATAGCAAATAATATTGTCAGTCCCTTTATTTTTTGCTATTCTGTCAAGTGTATAATTTTACTTCATTGTAGTTTTAATTTGTAATTCCTTTTAAAAAATTAGGTTGAGCACTTTTTATATTTTTCTTAGATATTTGTCATCCTCCTTAACACTAGGTATGCCTGACAGTTTTATATGTTGAAATATCTACTGTGACTTGTAATGATGTCTTTGATAAAAATATATTCCTAATTTAATGACATAGTATTTACCAGTCATATATTATGGTTACTGTGTTTTATGTCATGTTTCAGAAGACTTTCCCTATCATAGCGTTATGAAGATACTCTACTATGTTAACTTCTAGAGGCTTTATTGTTCTAACATTCACAGTAAAGACTATGATATGCCTCAGATTGATTTAGGCGTTAGTGAGATGAGAGGTAGGTGGCATGTTTCCCTTTTTTTCACATTGATAACTAATTGATATCCATATTAATATCTAATTGACCCAGAACCATTTATTGAAAATGGTATCATTTTTCCATTGCACTGTAATGTCACAACTGTAACAAAACAACAGTCCATACATATAAAGATCTATTTCTGGAAGCTGTATTCAATTTCAAAGGACTTTTGTCATCCTTGTGCTCCTATCACACTATCTTCATTAATGCTGTGCTTGATATGCAACATTGCAAGTGCTACAATTTGTTCTTCAAGTTTATCTTGGCTATTTTTGGTACTTTGCATTTCTTCCTAAATTTTAGAATCAGCTTTCCAAAGCCTATAAAATAAATGTCTAGAATTTTGCTAGGAATTTCACTAAAAATTATATATATGCATGTATGTCTACATATATTTGCATATATTATATATAATATGTACATGTATGAATAAAATAGGGAAGAATCAATATTATAATATACACAGTATATACTTCTTCCATTTATTTAAGTCCTTTAAAGTTGTTTTTCTATGTGGAAAGTCTTGCACAACTGTCATTTGATTTATCCCAAGGTAGTTTCAAAAAGAATTTGAATGACACTGAATTATGATATTATTTTCTAATTGTTTCTAATTGTTTCTTCTTGTCATATTACATTTATGTGCCATGTCTCCTTGTGTGGCTATGAGAATTTCTCAGTTTCCTTGTTTTTGATGACCTTGACAGTTTTGAGGTCAGCTGTTTTGTAGAATGCCATGCTATTGACATTGTCTGGTGTTTTCCTCATGATTAGATGGTGGGTGTGTGTTTTGGGGAAGAAGATCACAAAGAAGAATTGCATTTTCAACACATTACATAAAAGGTACCTATCAATAAGACACATCACTTTTGATGCTAAACATCATCACCTGGGTGAGGTAGTATTTGTCCAGTTTTCTTCACTGTAAAGTAACGCTTCTCCCACTTCCATACTGTATCTTTGGAAGGAAGTCACTGTGAGCGGTCCACACTTAAGCAGTGAGAATTATGCTCCACCTCTTTGAGGGTGGAGTATCTATATAAATTATTTGGAATTCTACATGGGAGATGTGTTCACTATGCTCCATTAATTTATTTATTCACTCAAGTATTTATATCAGTATCAACTCATGGATATTTAATTTAGAGTTTAGGTTGTAACCTGATACTACTTTATTTTTGCTTGTATTTTCCCCATTTGGTCATTGGGAGCTCTCTCAGTGCCTGTGTTCCTTTGACATACTCCCAACATTATGTTTCTGGATTGTTTTTGTTGTTATTGCTGTTGTTACAGTTTTTTCTGTGGTTGGTTTTTGTTTGTTTGTTTGGGGATTTTTCTTTAAGCTCTTCTTACTTGATGGTACTACAAATGCTCCAGGCACATATTTTTTTTTTTTTTAAATTAAGTTCAGTTTTATTGAGATATATTCACACACCATACAATCATCTATGGTATACAATCAACTGTTCACAGTACCATCATATAGTTATGCATTCATCACCCCAATCTATTTTTGAACATTTTTCTTACACCAGAAAGAATCAGAATAAGAATAAACAATAAAAGTTAAAAAGAACACCCAAATCACCCCCCCATCCCACCCTATTTTTCATTTAGTTTTTGTCCCCATTTTTCTACTCATCTATCCATACACTGGATCAACGGAGTGTGATCCACAAAGCTTTCACACTCACACTGTCACCCCTTGTAAGCTACATTGTTATACAATCATCTTCAAGAGTCAAGGCTACTAGGTTGGAGTTTGATAGTTTCAGGTATCTATCTCTAGCTATTCCAGTAAAAAGTGTTACCTATATAGTGCATAAGAATGTCCACCACAGTGACCTCTTGATTCCATTTGAAATCTCTCAGCCACTGAAGCTTTATTTTGTTTCATTTTGCATCCCTCTTTTGGTCAAGAAGATGTTCTCAATCCCACAATTTCAGGTCCAGATTCATCCTCAGGAGCCAGATCCTGCATTGCTAGGGAGATTTACACTCCTGGGAGTCAGGTCCCATGTAGGGTGGAGGGCAGTGAGATCACCTGCCAAGGTGGCTTAGTTAGGGAGAGAGGGCTACATCTGAGCAATAAAGAGGAATTCAGGGGGAGACTCTAAGGCACAATTATAAGCAGGTTTAGCCTCTCCTTTGCAGCAACAAGCTCATAAGGATAAGCCCCAAGATAGAGGGCTCAGCATACCAGGCCATCAGTCCTCAATGTTTGTGAGAACATCAGCAACAATCCAAGTGTCCAACACTTCTGCATTTTCCTCCAGCTCCTCAGGGGGGCCCTGCATATATATTTTTATTCTCTGCGCAAATTACTTTGGGATGTGTTGCTATTTCACTCTAACCTTTACAAACCTACCATATCTCACTTCCTATTCAAAGCTCCATGTAATTGTGGTGTTTTAACAAATTGACTTTAGAAGGTATATTGTTTAGAAAATATAGATCCTACACCAAATAAACATCTCTTCCCTTGGTCGCACATGGAAGTTGAAGTTTTAACAAACAGTCAGTTTCAACCTTTAGCCTTTGGCCCGATTTGCCCTAGTCTTAACCAGATCTGCTTCATTCATATTTTTGAAGTCCAGACACATATTTTATATTTCTGACCTAGTGATAGAATCAGCCATTTTTCCCAGGAGACCTGGTTACTTTTATTGGAGAATGGTATTTGAAACCAAGGTATGGGTACTAGATGTGCTTATTGCTACTGAGATGTCACTCTCAGCTAATGGAGTGAGGAAATATATGCATGTGTACTCACCGTTGTTTCTATGCATATCTATACATATTTCTGTAACTATCTATCTATATTAAGCTACACAAGGGTTCATACTACCTCCAACTATAATTCATTACCACATGGAACATTCTTGCCTTCTGCCCTTGCTTATCAGGAACTTCTCACTCCAATGGTGAGAAACCTGTCCCCAAACATCTGCCATATATTAAATTAATTGCTCAATTTCAGTATACATGTATAGTAGTTTCAGAATTGTTAACTTATATCTCTATGGGAGAAGCTTTATAAAAAAAGAGTATGCTGCTTATCTATAGTTCTTTTGCTTTTAGTTTTATAGATTATGATCACTTCCAGAGTTACTTAGGTTAGCACCTATCCCTCCCTCCCCAACACCCATCAGTGAGATTATTTCATACATTTGTAATACATTCTTTTATCACATTCTGCATTCCATCCTGAGATCCCCAGATCTCCTAAATGACTTAAAAAAAAAAAAAAAAACTCGCATGCCTTAAGGCTCACTCTTTGTGCTGTAGAGTTCTAGGAGTTTTGACAAATACAGAGTGTCAGGTTTCCTCCATTCCAGTCTCATGCAGAATAGTTTCACTGTCATAAATAATCCTCTGTATTTCTTCTATTCAACCCTCTCTCCACAAAACCGTGGCCACTTCTGATCTGCTTACAATCTCCTTAAGCTTTGCCTTTTCCAATGTGTCTTATAATCAGAGTTATAAACTGCCTTTCTGAGTGGCTTCTTTACTTACGATATGTATTTTAGATTTACCCATGCCTTTGTGTGGCTAGACAGTTCATTTCTTTTTATTGTTGAATTGTATGCCATCATAGGGGTGTATCAAAGTTTGATTATCCATTCAGCTACTAAAGAGCACCATGCATTCTTCCAGTTTGGGAAAATTATAAATAAAGCTTCTGTAAACATTTGCATACAGGTTTTAGTGTGACCATAAGTATTCTAATCAGTTGAGTACATATGTATGAATACAACTCCTGCATTGAAGGTAACATTATGTTTAGTTTGCTGAGAAACTGCCAAACTGTCTCCCAGAGTGACTACTTACTATCTTGCATTCCCACCAGCAGTAAATGTGAGTTCCTATTTCTCTGCATCCTCTACAGCAATTGATATTTTCAGTTTTGGGTTTCAGTCATTCTAGTAGGTGTGTAGTTGTATCTCAGTTGTCTTCATTTATATTTTCCAAAAGGTAAATTATGTTGAATATTTTTTGCATACACTTATTTGCCATGTATCTTCTTTAGTGAGCCATCTATTCAGGTCATGTGCCTACTTTTTATTGGCCTAGTGCTTCTCTTTGGAAATGCTGTTAATTAATAATTCCATCTCTTCAATAGATATTCATATTGTTTAATAGATTGTCTGTTTCTATTTGTGTGAGTTTTGATAGCTTGTGATTATAAAGTAATTGGTCCATGTCATCTAAAATCAAATTTGTGGCCATAGAATTGCTTGTAATATTCTTCTTAATAGTGATGGCTAACTATTCATTTCTTATATTTGTAATTTGGATATTTTCCACTCTATTTCCTGGGCTAGCCTGGCTAGAGATTTATCAATTTTGTTGATCTTTTCAAAGAAACAGCTTTTGATTTCATGAATTTTCTCTATTGTTTTACTGATTTCAATTTAATTTATTTGGGTACTGTTTTTTATTATTTCTTTTCTTCTTGATTTAAGTTTACAGTGCTACTATTTCACTATTCCTTAAGGCAGAAGTTTAGCTCTAAACTCCAAACATTGAATCTAGATCTTTTTTTTCTTTTCTAATATATGCATATAATGCTATTCATTTATAGCCAAGCACTCCTCTTATTGTATACCACAAATTTTGATGTTGTGTTTTCATTCTCATTTATTTGAAATATTTTAATTGCTCTTAAGACTTCTTCTTTGCCTGATTTATTATTTAAAAATGGGTAGTTTAATTTTCAAATATTTGGAGATTTTCTAGTTTTATTTTTGTAATTGATTTGTTGCTTAATTCCATGATACTTTGTATGATTTCCATTTGTTTAAATTGATAATGAATTTAATGACTCTGAATGTGGCCTATCTCCATGAATGTTCCATTAAGAAGAATGTGTATCAGCTGTTGTTGGGGGGAGTATTTTATAAATGTCAATTAGATCAAGTGGATTCATAGTGGTGATCAGTCTACTATATCTTTATTTTCTGCCTACTTTATCTATCAATTATTGAAATGAACTGTAACTATAATGTGGATTTGCTTATTTCTCTTGGCATTTCTTTAAGTTTTGCCCCATGCATTTTGGCATTCTGTTTTTAGGTGCACACACTATAAGGATTGCATTGTCTTCTGGAAGAATTGACCCCTTTTTATCATTAATCCATGACACTCTTTATCCCTGATAATTTTCCTTATTCTAAAATCTGTTTTGTGCAATTAATATAACCACAAAAACTTTCTATTTGTAAATTAGCATAGTATATCTTTATCCATCCCTTTACATTTAACCTGAGTCTTTATGCTTAAAGTGGGCTTCTTGTAGATAACATATATTATGTTTTTGTTCTTTTTGTAATCTTAATCTCTGTCTTTTAATTTGTTATGCCCAGAAAAATCACATTTAAAATGTTATTGGTGTAGTTGGATGAATATCTATAATATGTGTAATGGTTTCCTATTTGTTGCAATTATTTCTCTATTTTTCCACTCTTTTTATTCCTTCTCTAGTTTTTACTGAAGATTTTATATGATTACATTTTCTTTCATCTCAGTGTATCAATCATACTTAAATTTAAAAGTTTTGCATGTGGTTGCAATATAATTTACAACTAATCCATGTCTTCCTCCAAATAATGTATACTTCTTTAAGTGTGGTGAAGGTATCTTATAATACATAATTCCCAATTCTCCCTCCTATCCTTATGATATTTCTGTCAGTCATTTTATTTATTCACATACTATAATCACCAGGTGATTATTATCATTACTAAAACTATTATTACTAAACTATTATTACTATTATTACTATTTAGCATAAGGAATTGTCTTTCAGACCAATTAAAACTAATAAAAATAAAATTTTATTTGACATTGTCTTAGTTTGCCAGACTATTATGACAAATATGATACAACGAGTGGGCTTTAAAACAGGAATTTATTGTCTAACAATTTCAGATGCTGGAAGTCCAAGATCAGGATGTACAAGGCTATGCTTTCTCCCAGAATGTCTGTGGCATGCTGGTGCTGGCTTGTTGCAATTCTTGGAGTTCCTTGCATAGCTGCCTCCCATCACATAGTAATATTCTTTATTTCCTTCTGGGGCCTTCTCTAACTTCTCTTTATAAGGCCTCTAGTGATATGGATTAAGGCCCACTCTGATTCAGTTGGGCCAAACCTTAACTAAAATTAACATCTTCAAAAGGTCCTATAAACATTTTCAATAGGAATGTAGAGTAGGATTAAAAACATGTCTAAATTGGGGTATATAACTCAATGTACCACAGATGTTTTAATATTCCTTCTTTGATGCTGTTCTTACTTTTTGTACATCCAAGTTTCTGACCTATATTATTTTCTTGTCCTTGAAGAACCTTTTTCTTTCTCTTTTTTTTTTTTAACATTTCTTGTAGAACATATCTGTTGGTGATGGATTTGCTCAGTTTTTGCTTGTCTATGTTTGGTTGAAGAATAATTTTGCTGGATAGTGATTTCTAGGTTGGTATGTTTCTCTGTTGTTGGTGTTTTCTCAACCATTTAAATGTTTCGGTCCACTGTCTTTTTGCTTGTGAGTTTCCGATCTGCTCTAAATCTCAACCTTGTTCCCCTGCAGGTAAGGTGTTTCCTGCCGCCCTCCCACCCCTCATTGGATTATTTCAAGATTTTCCCTTGTCTTTGGTTTTCTGCAGTTTGAATATGATATGCATAGATTTTTATTTTTGGCTACTTATCCTGCTTGGTGTTCTTTGAGCTACCTGGATCTGTGGTTTGAAGTCTTCATTAGTTTTGGAAAGTTCTCAGTCATTACTTTAAATATTTCTTCTATTCTCTTCTTTTTTTTCTGATATTCCAATTATGTACATGTTATTCCTTTTGAAATTGTCCAATGGTTTCGAATTTTTTTTCTTTTTGATTTTCAGTTTAGGAGTTTCTGTTGTCTTATTTTCAAGCTAATTCCATCCTCAGCTACGTTGAGTTTAATTTTAAGCCCATTAGAGACATTCTTCATTTCTGGTACAGCACACTTGATTTCTAGTATTTCCCTTTGATTCTTTCTTAGCATTTCTTCTCTTTGTTTACATTATTCTTTTTTTTTTCCTTTATAGGACTTAACATATTAATCATAGTTATTGTTAATTTCTCATCTGATTATTAGAACATTTTTGTCATACTTTAATCTGGTTTTGATGACTGCTTTGTCTCTTCATACTGTGTTTTTTTCTTCCTTTTAATTATGCTTTGTAATTTTTTTGTGAAAATTAGAAATGCTGTATTGGGTAATAGGAACTGTGGTAAATAGGTATTTATTGTAGAGACTTATGCTAATCTGGTTACGAGTTGGGCTGTGTTTACTGTTTTCTGTAGCTATAAGAAACCAAATTTTCAAACCCCTGTGATTTATTTGCTTTTTCTCCCCTCTTAATTTTTGTCTCCCAAAGTATTTCTCAGAAAGGTATGTGTCTTGTAGCTCTTTCAGCAAAAACCTACTGCTAGTAAACTAGAACCCTGTTGGTATGGTGTAAAGGTGTGGGTGATAGGGAGCATTCTATAATCATTTGATTAAAGCTTAGTCTGTAGTGAGCCAGTGTCACAGTGCTGTGAATTTTTCTGTTTCTCCAGTCCTATAGCATTCCACCATACCTGGCTACAGCATTCAAAATCTGTTTCCTTAATACCCACACTTCTTTATAATGTTTTTTTTAATAACCCTTAGATGAAACAGAAAGGCCAGAGGGTACTGGATTGGGAGGAAAGCCTTTCTCCCAGGTGGGATATGGGACTCACAAAGTGTTTTCCTTGTGGAGTAGATCTTTGAAGAAAGTCCTGAGTGTATTTCACAATGATTTCTCTATTCCTCCTCCTACCATCGCCAAGAGCAGAATTTACAAGGATGTTTTCTGTGAAATCTACTGGGGATCTTGAAGGAACCCAAGAAAATGTGGAGTCCCTATCAGACTACTACCCCCAGGAATTTCTTTCTTATTCTAGTCCACATCCTGTTTCCAGCAATTCCTCAAAATTATCACTTAAGTGATCCTATCAGTTTGAGACTCCAGTGGTGCTGCGGAGTCACAGACACTCAGCAATCATTTCCCAGCCCTAAACTATCCCCTTCCTTTCCCCTCTTGCTTGTTTATATGCACGCTTTTGGTATGTTTCCATTTCACAAGATACCACAAGCAGCATGGGGGAGGGTTAGAGCTCAACCAGCCCCAGCTGCTTGCCAGGGCGCAAAGGTTGCTTGATGAATGCTTTTTGCTCATTGGCAGGACCCCTCCCTCTGGAGTGAATAAAAACCCAACACTAAGGCAGCACAAGTGTCCCTCATCTCCAATATGAAGGAGGGTGTGTGGAGCTGCCATCCATTGACCCTCATCCAAGCATTTGGCCTCTCTGGGAGACTAGCAATGATGGGATTTCTCTCCCTGCTCTTTGGGACCCATTGTGCTGTGTGAGTAATAAGCAGTTATTTGCTGAAAGACTATTGTACCTGAGCCTATATTCCCACAATGCACATAGAGCAACTTGCTCCACAAATAGCTTTTGCTCCAGTAAGTAGATCTTGGATATTACCTTGAATATAGCTGTTTCTCCAGATTTGGGGGTGCAATGTTCCCTGTGACCTTAATTCTCTGGTTAGCAAGAAAAGTCACAGAATTTTACCACCTCCAGTTTTTTCTTGTTGTATGGATAGGACTGACAGCTTCTAAGTACATTACAAGTCAGAGCTTAAACTAGAAATGCCTAGAAAATGTGTTTTTAAAATATTAGTGTACTTAGGGATTTTTGTCTGTTTCACTCATTAAATGATTTGTCTGTTGTTATTTTTTTTTATTTCCTACATACACAATTATGTTTTCTGTGATTTGTGACAATTGTGTTTATTCTTTTCCATTTCACTTCTTCTCTCAGTCTTCCTCCTCTTCCTTCCTATTCTTTCTTATACAACTAACAAGTGCTTCAACACAATGATGTATAGTGAAGGCATTTGTAGGCATCATTATCTGGTAGGATCTCAGAGGAAATTGTTTAATAATTCACTCATATGTATAGGTATTCTATGGACATTTATGAATATCTTTTAATATCTAAAGATATTTCTTTCTGTTCTTAATATGCTAAATTTTAAAAAATAATTGTGAATAGATTTGAAATCAATTTGTTAGTTTTTCCTCATTGGTTATAATATAATTTTGTTCCTTTATTGTTTTACCTTGGCATATTAGATTGAGTAAATTACAAAACTTGCATCCCTGGAATAAATCAAAATTGAGCATGATATTTTTTTCTTTTTATATACGTTTATCTGGAATACAAATATTTTGAGCAGAATTTTTACATCTATGCTCATGAGAGGATTGGTACCTAATATTGTTTTCCGACAATTATCTTCTCATTTACATGGGGGATATCATGTTTAGGCAGACTTCATAAAACAAGTTGAATTATGATCAACTTTTAATTTTCAATACAAGAATTTAAGACTGATGTTATTGAATCTTAAAATATGTAGAATGATTTATAAGTGAAACCAACTGGGCCTGAATTTCCTTTGTGAGAACACTTAATCACAGATTCAATTTTTAGTAGACATAGAACTGTTCTCATTTTCTCTTTTTTCCTGTGTTTCCAAAAAAAATCAATTAAATTTTTATATTTATTGGCATAAATGAGTACAATACAATTATGTTAATTTTATTATCTCTAGGAACTGTGACCTAATGTTGTATTGTGAAGTATGATTATTTTTAGTGCTCTTATCAATGTCTTAAAAGTTTTAACGATGTTATTAGGTTTTCAAAGAATAACTTTTGGTTGATTCTCTTGTAGGTTTATTTACTGTTTCATAAATTTCTACTCTTCATTTTTGTTTTGTTTGATTATTTATGAGTTTAATTTCTGTTATTTAGCTAACTTTTATCAGTGCTTAGATCATAGATTTACTTCAGCCTTTTATCTTTTTTTAATGTATCAATTTAAGGCATTGAAGTATTAGCCTATCCACATTTTACAACTAATATAATGCTGTGTTTTCATAACCATTCACTTCAAAATATTTTCTAATTACCATGAATATGTTTATTCTTTAACCCCTTGGTACCCAGAAATGTATAATTTCCAAACCTATGAGAGTATTCTAGCTTTGTTTGGAGTGGCAGATATATTTGAATTTTTTTCTTACTTTCTCTGAGATCAGATAGCATATTTATATAATTTCAATATTCTGAAATTTTCTAAGACTTGATGTATAGGCTACAATTTTGTACATTATGGTCTATTATAAGGGAACTCTAGAGATTGAGGCATGCATTCCTGAACTATTACATTCTAATATAAATTAGTATTTCTTCTAGTTTGTCAAGAACACAAGGATACTAAAAAAATTAAATTTAATCCCCCTTTGCTTTATATGATTTTTGTTGTAGAGTTTCATAATATGTAAGTATTTTAAAATATAAGACTATTATCATTGGTATTAAGTCAAAATTCCTATAGATTGCACATTAAATTTTTCCTTCTCCTTCTTTCATTCTGAAGCTTGCAGTTATTTTACCTTTGCCTGAAAAACTACTTTGAACATTTTTATTAGAGATGGTTTTGTGGCAATTAAGCATCTCAAAATTTATATGTGTGTGTATATATGATGGAACGGATTTAAAGATAATTATGTCTGCTTTATATTTTAAGAAACATTTTGACTGGATTGAAAATTCTAGGTTAGCTGTTATTTTCTTTTAGTAATTTGAAGGTATTTTGTTATCGTCTTATGCTCATGATTTTTATTTAAAACTTAGCTGTACTGCATTGTTCATAATTGCCAAACATTGGAAGCATACTGGGTCAAAGATGAATGTATAAATAAAATGCGGTATAGACATTGCATGAAATATTACTCAGTCATAAAAAGTAATGAAGTTCTGAACACTGCAAGAACGTGGGTATGCCGCTTTGAATGTATTATGTCCCCCAGAAAAAGCCATATTCTTTGATGCAATCTTGTGGGGCAGACATAATAGTGGGGATTAAGTTGGAACATTTGGATTAGGTTGTTTGCATGGAGATGCGCCCCACCCAACTGTAGATGATAACTGATGGGATATTTCCATGGAGGTGTGGCCCCACCCATTCAAGGTGGGCCTTGATCAGTGGAGCCGTATAAACATGCTGACTCAAAGAGAAGGAACTCAGTGCAGCTGTGAGTGACGTTTTCAAGAGGAGCAAGCTTGCTAGAGCGGAACGTCCTGGGAGAAAGCCATTTTGAAACCAGAACTTTGGAGCAGTCTCCAGCCACATGCCTTCCCAGCTAACAGAGGTTTTCCGGATGCCATTGGCCATCCTCCAGTGAAGGTACCCGATTACTGTTGTGTTACCTTGGACACTTTATGGCCTTAAGACTGTAACTGTGTAGCTAAATAAACCCCCTTTTTATAAAAGCCAATCCATCTCTGGTGTTTTGCATTCTGCAGCATTAGCAAACTAGAACAATGGGTAAACCTTGAAAACATTCTGTTGAGTGAAATAAGCCAGACACAAAAGACAAATGTTGTATGATCTCACAGATATGAAATAATTAGAATAAGGAAATTCACAGGATCAGAAAATAGAATGCAGGGGCTAGGTAAGGGTGTAGAACAGAGAGTTAATGCACAATTGTTACAGAATTTTTGTTGGGAGTGATGGAAAAGAATTAGTAATTGATGGTGGTGAAGCATAACATTGTGAATGTGATTGACACCACAAATTTTATATTGGAATGTGGTTAAAATGGGAAATTTGGGGTTGTATATATGGTATTAGAATTTTAAAAAATTACAAATCCAAAGGACTGTACTGTGCAAAGAGTCAACCTCAATGTAAACTATGGACTATATGTAGATAATAGTACAATTATAATATTCTTTCATACAATTATAATAATATCTTTCATCATTTGTAATGAAGGTGCATGTTAATGCCGAAACTTAATAATGAGGGAGAGAGGTATATGGGAGCTATGTATTTTCTGCATGATTTTTATATAAACCTACAACTTATCTAATAAAAATTCAAAATAAAATAATTTAGCTATAGATATTTTGGTTGCTATTTTTAGTGGAACATATGATGTGTTTCCCCACCCTTGGCTGTTTTAAAGATTTCTATTTAAGTTTTGTTTTCAGCCGTTTTGTTATGATGAACCTAAGTGGCTTTCTTTGAATTTATCTTTATTGTTTTTGACAGCCCTTTAAGTGTGCAACTTAATGTTTATCAGTAATTTAAAAATTTTCTCATATATTTTCTTAAAATTTTCCTTTTTATTTGAACTCTGTCTCCTTTCCTTTTGATACTTAATTACACTTATTTGTAATCTTTCCATCATTTCCCATTTGACTCTTGTGAACCTATCATTTTCTTCCTTTTCTCTTTCCATACTTCATTATTCTGGACACTTTGTCTGGATATGTTATTTTAATTTATATTCTAGTTCATTTATTCTTTCTTCAATTTTTTTTTAATTTGTGACTTAATCCACATATAGATTTTTTTAAATATTCAGTCTTGTATTGTTTTTAATTCAGAAGTTCCTTATGTGATAGAAGAATTCTAACTGGTTGCAGAAGTCTCCAGCCCCCTGGTATAAACATCATATATAATTCCCTCCCATTGAATGTGAGTGATATCTGTGTATAGTATGGCATATCCCTTCCCTTCATTAGGCTACATTATATAACATCCATGAAAGGATTTTGTAGATGTAATTAAGATCTCGTATCTGTTAACTTTACGTTATTCAAACAAAAAGGAGATTATCCTGAGTGAAACTGATCTAATTATGTGAGTCCTTAACAGTTATTAGGCCATTCCTTTTCTCTTTCCATACTTCATTGTTCTGGACATTTTGTTGGAAGCGAGCCATTCTTTTGCTGTCCTTCAAGAAGTTAGCTGCCATATTTTCCCAAAGGGCTTGTGTGGCAAGTTGATGATCAGAGGTCAGCATTACAAGTTGGCATTTCTAGCAAGAAAGTCTTTGCTGTGGTCCTAGACCAACAAGAAAATGAAATCTGTGAACAATTGGAGGGAGTTAGGAAGCACATATTTGCCTTGTTAAGCCTCCAGGTAAGGACAAGGCCAGTAAAAAACTTAACTTCTGGCTTGAGAGATCCAGATATAATGTGTAGGACTCCTATTGTGCAAAAACAGTGAATAATAAATTTGTGTTAAAATACTACATTTTTGTAATTTTTTATTCAACAATGGAAAATAATGTACCAGACAGATCTCTTCAAAAATTCTCAATCTTGTATGTTTTTTAAACATACTAGTGTTAGCTTAGTGTATGAAAATTGCATTACCTGAAAACCTTCTGTGTATGTTTTATTACCTGTAGCTTATTTTGTATTTACAGGCTTATTTTTGTATGCCTCATTTTTTATTTTTCCAAATATCTAATATGAGAAATAGCATTCTAGACAGGAATTTTTATTACCTTTCTCCAAAGAATATATACATGTGCCCATAAGGGCCAGTAGGGATACAAAACTAACAATCTTAGATCACTTTTTCCAATCAGGGATTTATTGGTTCTCAGTTAGGCATTAATGCTCCTGAAACTAGTGTGTTTCTGATTCAACCTTATTCCTAAACTATGATCCTTCAGAATCCCAATGGAAATCCAGAGGGGATAACAGGGCTTCTCCTCTTGGTGTACAATGAATTTCAATTTTTGTCAAAATCTCATCTCAGTTCTCAATCTATGAATTTCAGGGATTGGCCATCACTTCCAGAAGAGCATTTGTTCCCAGCGCTTCATGTCTACCCTCTCTTGCACCTTGTAGCTACAATTCCACACTATGTTGGAAGCCCCACAGTCTTTAAATATCTTTGACCCATTGTCCAGTTATTTAAACTTTTTTCCAAAGTCACTCTAGCTTGAACAAAACTTAATAATCCATTATTTGAAGTGGAACATAACACCAATTTCTAAGTACAGATAATTTCAGTTCAAATTCCTTTTTTCCTTTCTCTATACATCCATCATTCATGACATCAGATTTTCAAGCAATTTTCCAAATATTTACTGTTGTTGCCTGTCTATAATAATAAGGAATATAAAATAGGGAAAGTGGCATACAGATCAAATATAGGGTAAGGATACAAGTTATTTTAACACAAATAAAAATATAAAAGTATAACTAGGACAAAACTATATGGCTATGGCTACACAAAGAAGGGATATTGGCAACAATTAGCTACCAGTCTCCAAGAAACATCCCACTCTCCATGATATCCCCTGAAAGGAAGAAGACCATGTCATTTCACTGAGAGAAACCATTTCTATTTCCATGCAGTTCTGTAACTTTCTGATCATTGCTCCATCTCCCCCTTAACTGTTCTACAAAATCTGGCTTTATGCCTGCCTATAATAACTCCCTCACTTTTCCTGATACTCACTGTGGCAGTTTGGACATATTATGTCACCCCAAACACCATGTTCTTTAATCAGTCTTGTGGGGGAAGACATATTAGTGTTCATTAGGTTGGAATCTTTGGATTAGGTTGTTTCCATGGAGATGTGACCCACCCAGTTGTGGGTAATACCTTTTGATTAGATTATTTCCTTGGAGGTGTGGTCCTGTGCATTCAGTGTGGCTCTTGGTTTAATCATTGGAGACCTATACAAGAGCTCAGACAGAAGGAGCCTGCTGCTGCAGTCAAGAGAAACATTTTGGAGATGACCATTGAAAGTAGACTTTTCATGACACTTTCCTCCAGAGAAGCTAAGAGAGGATAAAATGTCCCAAGAGCAACAATTTGAAGAACAAACTCAACTGAGAGAGGAACTGGAACACAACTCTGGATCAGCAGACGCCAGCCACATGCCTTCCCAGCTAACAGAGGTTTTCCAGATGCCATTGACCTTCCTTCAGTGAAGCTATACTTGTGTTGATGACTTAATTTGGGCATTTTTATGGCCTTCAGACTGTAAATTTGAAATAAACCCCCTTATAAAAGCCAATCCATTTCTCGTTATTTTTGCATGATGGCAGCATTAGCAAACCAGAACACTCTGAGAAAGTATACAAAAAGGATTATTTCTTGGGGATCCACTTCCTAGATATTCCATCCCACTATAGTGGGTTTACAACTCCTGAAGACTTTCATACATAAAATATCTCAATATCCTGTGGTCTTCATGGAATGGCTTCTTTCTCACTCTCTTTACTTTCTTCCCTTCTCTTGTTACTTCTTTTCCTTTACTCCTTTGCTCTCTTTCACCCCTTTATTTTTCTTTTTATAGGTCAGTTTTCTTAAGAATAAAACAAAGCAGTAGACCATTTATGGTAAACATTTTTTGGGCTGTAACTTTTATTTGTATTGAAATAAAACCATGGCAAAATGTGATCATGAAATTGATATTTTTTCCCCATCAATGCTTTTTTACAGTTGTCTTAGTGATTAGACCCTGGTTCAAAAGTTTAGATTGGTTCTTCAGTTTTAGATGTCAATATGACCCACAAGACATTTTTTTGACCCTTTTCCTACACAAATATTTTACAGTGACTAAATGGGCTAAGAATAACAATGTACTTTTAGAAAAACTTGGAATTTTGCTATATTTATCATTATGGGACTATCAATCAGCTTGATTTGGTTACATATATTGTTAATAGATTTGTTCTTTTAAGAGTTTAGTTAACTATGTTTCCTTTTAAAACATTGTCAAATTCTTATCATTCTTTCCTACAGTAGAATTAATCCTCAAGGACATACATGTTAAAATCTTGTCAGTCTCTCAAAAATCAATAATAATATGACAATACAATACAACATCACAACCTTGGTTGGATCTTGGAAAAGAAAAATGCATTATTGAAAACTAGCAAAATTTGAATAAATTCTACACATTAACTATTACTATTGTACTAATATTATAGTACTAGTTTTTTATAAATGTACCCTGTAAGTTACTAGCATTAGGAGAGGCTGGGTGAAGGCTATATAGGTAATTTTTACAAATTTTGCAAATCTTGCTAAACCTAAAATTATTTCAAAATTGAAAGTTAAAAATAAATGAATGTCAAGGCAACTATTTAGTCTGTTACTAAAGGTTCCATTTGACCAGATTAAAAATTGGAGACTATATCAAACATATATAGAACCTGAATTCTTCATGTTACTAATGAAATTTTCTGAATAATTTATCTCCTTATACTTTCTTAAAGGCTTATAATGAGATTGTTAAATATTTATATTTATAGTGTTAAAAAAGTATAATTTGTTAAGTTTGAAATATTTTTTCATCACCAATATATAGCTAGAAAATACTTTTACAGGTTTAAAGAAGGCAATGATCTTTAATTGGAATTCATCATTTTCTGTTCCTATAAAATTATAATGACTTCCAGTTAAAAATAATTCGGTATTTTATTATGATACCTAAACTTTTTTGTTTTCTTCAAAACTTTCAGTTTAAGTTTAGTTTTAATTGTTTCCTAGAAAACCCAGATAGGTACACTGAAATGATGTTTCCCTTAATAATTATAAATTCTCTTGGTGGTGTGTCATATACTTTTTTATTATTATTTACATTTTGAGATATTCCAACTGATAATCATCTACTTTGTCATCTCTTTGATGTACCATTGGGCTTCAAAATTTCATAAACAAACTGAAAATCACTTTATTCTCTCTTAATCATTTATATGTTATATTAGGAAAAAATAAACAATAATTTATAGTGGTCAGAAGTATGACTCTCTCTAATTCTCCAATTCTCCTGGAAAATATCCTCATCAAAATCATTATTTTCTGTTTTGGATATGTGAACCCCCTTGAACTACTGACACTTTTCAATTTGACCCCTTCTTTCATCAAGCATTATGAAAAACTTCTCTAATATATATTTTTACTATATTTCCAACTTCATTATGTCATGTGATTTTTTTTCTATTATGTATCTTTACTGCCTATCAATATCCTCCACATTAAGCCTCATTAATTCTACAATTCTCTTATCATTCTACTTACACTACCACTATGGCAATTGTTGATGATAATGATGATGTCAACAGCTACCATCTACTATCTACTTTATTTATTCATAACACATATTATGAACATATACTTCCCCTTCCTCTTTTTTCTGCCTTCTATGGTTTTAATAGACCATTTTATATGGTTCTATTTATTCTTCTATCTTAGTATGTCAATTATAATAATTTATTTAAAAATATTTTACTGGTTGCCATCAAGCTTATATTATACATTTACAACTATCCTTAGTCCACCTTCAGAAAGCATTGTGTTGCTTCAAGTGTGTTGCATGTATCTTCCCAATTTCTCCCTCCTGTAATCTTATAACATTGCTGTCCTTCATTTCACTTAGGCATATACTATAATCCCACAAGTGTTCACCATTATTACTAAACAAAGAATTATCTTTTCAATGATTTCAGAATAAGAACATTATTCCTTCTTTGATGCTCTTCCTTTCTTTATGTAGATTCAAGTTTCCAACCAATATCATTGCCTTTCTCCCTGAGGAACTTCTTTTAATTTTTCTTACAGGTAGGTCTCTGGTGATGGGGTCCAACAGTTTTTGTTTGTCTGAAAAATTATTTATTTATCTCTCACTTTTGAAAGATAATGTTGCTCTCTGTAGATTTTTATGGGTTGGTGTGTTTGTTATTTTTTTTCACACTTTAAAGATTCCATCCCACCGTCTTTATGTTGTCATTCAGTTCCCCTAGACCCTGCTCATATTTTTCCATTCTTTTTCCTGTCTGTTCTTTTGTGTGTAGGATTTCAGATGTCCTGTCATCTAATTCACTAATCCTTTATTCTGCCTCTTCGAGTCAGCTATTGTAGGTCCCCATTATGTTTTAATCTCTTCTATTGTGCCCTTCATTCCCATACATTCAGCATTTGTTTTTTTCCAAACTTTCAAGTTCTTTATGTTTGCCCAATGCCTTTATATCCTTCATCTCTTTTGCCACATCTTCTCTCAACTTGTTGACTTGATTTTTGAATTAATTAAGCAAGTTTGTTTGAACATCCTTAGTTGTTTAAACTCCTGATTCTCAGTTGAGGTGTTAGGTTGTTCCTTTGACTTGGGCATATTTTTGTGTTTCCTAGTGTGACTCATGATTGTTTTCCTGTCTAGGCATCTGATTTTCTTCATTAGTTTATTCTGGAGGTCATTTTATCTCCTTTGCCTAGGATTTTCTTGTTGGTTGTCTTTATCTTTATCTGTTGTTTCTCTTGCCGGCCAGTTGTCAGATTGGCTCTGCCTGCCAGTCTCCCCTCCCCCCCCAAAATCAGGTGCCCACCATTACCTGCCACAGGAATGGGATATAGGCATTGGGCATCCCAGCAAGTTCATGTGTGTGGTAAAACAAATCTGCTCACTCTCAGTGGTGCTCATTTTTTGCTGGCCCATCAAGACCTGGGTTTGTTTTGGAACCCTGCTTTAATAGTTGTTTTTTTCATATTTTTCAGCTAAAACAGGGCCAAATTTCCATGCAGGGCCTGTAAACCAGCTCCTGTGTTCCTAAGAAAGGATCTGATGCATCTTTTTAAGTGTTTTAATTCCCTTGCACCTTCTGGACTGTCCAGAAGATGGTGCTGGTCAGTAACTTAATCAACCCCAGAGGCTACTTTGCCTCCAAGCACAGGCTGCATCTACCCAGCTGAACTGAAACTGCAGGATTCTTATGCCATCACTTTGCCAGCCCAAATCTGGCTCAATGTGGGGCTTCACCTATGGTAGAGGACTCTGTCTGCTCACCCTGTGCTACAGCCAACCCCCAGGCAAGGAAACAGCCACCTGCTGCTGTTTCCCTTCAGGATGAGGGAAGAGCTTTCAGACCCAGGGCTGGAAACACAGATTCTGTCCATGTTTTCTCAGTCTCTTTGTCCCTCACTGACCTGAGCCTGGAAATGATCTCCCCAGTTCCCTGAGTCTTCAAATTATGGGGTATGTCTCACTGCTTTGAGAGATTCTGTAGTCTGTGTCCCTGGTGGGAGGGGTCCCTTCTGCTGATTCTGTGTCTTTCCCACACTGAGACTGACTGAGAGGGTGACGAGAGGACTGGCTGGTCTGGGATGGAAGATTCCTACCAGATATTTCTTCTCTTTCTTCAATTTGGCATTTGCAGGATGTTCCAGTTTGCTAATGCTGACCATTATGCAAAATACCAGAAATGGATTGGCTTTTATAAAGGGGGTTTATTTGGTTACACAGTTACAGTCTTAAGGCCATAAAGTGCCCAGGGTAAGGCATCAACAATCAGTTACCTTCATCAAAGGAAGGCCAATGACATCCAGGAAAACCCCTCCAAGCTGGGAAGGCAGGTGGCTGGAATCTGCTGATCCCAGGTTGTGTTCTAGCTCCAATCTTAGTTCCTGTGTGTTCTTCAAAGTGTTGCCCTTGGATATTTGTCCTCGCTTAGCTTCTCCAGAACAAAAGTCTGCTTTCAATGCCATCTTCAAAATGTCTCTCAGTTGCTCTCCAAAATGTCACACACAGCTGCTCTTTATATGGCTCCAGTGATTTAATTCAGACCCATCCTGAATGGGTGGTGTAACACCTCCATGGAAATTACCCAATCAAAGGTCTTGCCCATAGTTGATTGAGTCACATTTCCATGGAAACATTCAATCAACCAATTCCAACTTAATCAAAATTAATACTTCTGCCCACACAAGATTGCATCAAAGATAATGGTGTTTGAGGGGACATAATACATTCCACACATAGGGTCTTTCTCCAGTCTATATCCTCCTCTAGAGTTTCAAACAATTCAGAATTGTCCTTTATTTTCATTGAATCTCTGGAGAGAAGTTTTCAGTCACTGTTTATGTTGCCATGTTGATGACTTTTAGTTTTATTGTTTTTTGCTTTTTTATTAATAATTTTCTTCTGGCAATTATCATGCTTGATATTTCTGAGCTTCCTGGATCTGTGGTATGGTGTTTATGATTAATATTGAAATGGCCTCTGTCATTATTAGTTCAAGTATCTCTTCTCCCTCTCTTTCTTCTTCTGACATTCCAATTATGCCCATGTTGTGCATTTTGAAATTGCCCCAGTCATGGATATTCTGTTATGTTTTGTGTTATTTTAAAGTGTTTTTTCTTTGAGTTTCAGTCTGAGAAGCTTCTATTGACCTATGTTCAAGCTCATCAACTCCTTCCTTGGCTGTGTCAAATCTAATGATGGGCCCATCAAAGGCATCTTCATTTCTATTAATATTTAATTTCTACCACTCCTTTTTATTTTTGCTTAGAGTTTCCATCTCTATCTTACCCTTCTTTTCTTGCATGTTGTCTGTTTGTAATTAGTGACCTCAACATTTTAATAATAATTATTTTACATTCACTCTCTGGTTGTTCCAACATTTTTGTCATTATTTGACTCTGATTCTGATGCTTTCTTTGACTTCTTATAATGTCTCTTTTTGGGTGTGGACAATTTGTATGACTTGTGATTTTTTTGTTTAAATTCAGTCATGTAGTATTGAGTAATAGAAACTGAGATAAGTAGCCCTTTATTATGGGGACTTATGTTAATCAGAGTTGTGTTGTCTTTAAAATTTACTGTATCTGTAGTTGTCCTTATCCTTTTGACCAAATCTGCTATGTCTTTTACTGATCTCATGAACTGCTATCATCTCACGAGTTACATTGTCTTAATTGTCTCTCTATTAATCATGATTAATCAAGTGGCTATCTAAAATGCCTGTTCATGTCCTATTTCTCCCCAATTCAAAACATTCTACATATTTTGGACTCACTTACTCTTCCTCATCTCCTTCTACTCTGAACATTTTCTATCTCATCCTTCTCCTCACTTATGTCAGATCAGATTTTCTCTGTAGATGTAATTGGTTTTAGATAACCAGGTTCTTCCTCCCCATGCAGATCCACTTCACTAGACTAGTGCATTCATTCTACAGAATTTTTTGATTATAGCCAATGACTCATAGCTGTCTCTTCTGTGAAAAACTGTCCTCAGCTGAACAGGGGACAGCCAACCAGCTGCCAATGACAGTGTGACACTGGTGGGCAAAATGCTTGGCCTCTTGTCTCAAGGTGAGACCAACTATGTGGTGCAATCATGCTGCAGAGTTGCAAATGGGACCAGACTGATATTAGATTACAGTCAAGACTGTATCCTTGGATGGATTCTTCCCTGCCTTATTCTGCTTCTCTTGCCCTCCTTCTCCTTGGAACACAGCCTCCTTAAATCACTTTCACAGAGAGCTCCATCTCAAAGCTCTGTTACTAGGAAACTCTAGCTAAGATGCTGGCTTTACATTAATACCTGTAATTTTTGAACAGACTTCTGGCTACTCATGAAGGTCTTAGTTATAGAATCCAAATGAAAGAAAATAACAGCTTGTGGTCACACCTCATGGTGACATATGTTAAGAAGTAACAAAATTGTCTCTTACAATTGGTCACCTTCTCTTATCTCTTAATCCCATTTTAAGAATGAAAGAATTCTTGTCTCATCTCCTTTTAGTCAAGACCATTTGTTTTATCTTAACTTGAAACTGATTGGGGTACCAAATAAAGGTGAATAAGGAAATACATTTTTCCAGCAAGGAAATGTGCGTATTTTGAAACAAGTGTTACCTCCTGAGAAGTCCTTTACTTCAGGTGTTCTATCATTTTATCCATCTAAGTACACTGCTATAAAGATGGATAACTATTGAATGAATGTGTAAATGAGTAAATAAATGATAATCCATACTCTATTGGCCTTTTAAGAAATTTTACCAAAATTGATTCCTAAACTTGACTAATGAAGTGGAGGTGAGATATTCCCTTCCAAGAATAGTTAGCTATATTTATTTTACCCTCCATGAGTGTTAGGATTACAATAAACTTCAGACTATAAAGTTTTAGATTAGATTGTCTTTTCTATCAAATTGTCCCTTCTACCAAATTTTCTTCTAAAATTATCTCTATGAGAAAATGGCATGCAACTCCGTTTAATGTAAAAACTGATAAAAAGAAGTTGTTATTACTTGAATCCAAACTTGAGGTTTTAAGAAGAAAAGATATGTAAGTTGAACATGGCCATTCATTGAGTTACTGGTTTTCAAAAGAAGCAATGTGTTTTTCCAGGTAACTAACACTGAGAAGGAGCTCAGAATAGTGTGTTCCCACCCTTGAGTAAAACAGAGCACTTTTCTTTGGTTGGTGGTAGAATTTTAATCACATGTGAATTTGTCCTTCCACATAATTCTAATATCTGCCACAACAGAATAACATGGCTGCTTCACTTTAGCTCGTATACTTGCAAGCAGTCTCAGTAAAGCTGATACTAGTTTTCATATCTTTCATATCTGCTTACTACCTGTTGGCTATGTTTCCACTGGCAAAGAACCCTAGGATTTCATCAAATAAATACAAAATTATGCATTGCATGAATAGCCATGAAGACTGGCTTAGGTGAAAACTTCTTTTATATCCTGAGCCTAGAAATATAATAAAGCAAGAAATAAACCATTAGTTTTAGTATTATTCAGACCCTGGAAATTCCAGATTGTTTGTATAACATTTCAAGAGAAAAGGAAGGAGAATTGCCCATGTCATAATATTTGTTCTGAGTTGTATACCTAACTGAAGGGGAAAGAATCTACATATTTTTTTACTAGACCAGGAAAGAAGACATCTTTATTTTAAGAAAGTAATTATAAAAAGTTTTATAGGGAGCAAGGTTAATGCTTTAGATAAATATAAGGCTAAGCAAAGAGTATCCTGAATTGGATGCCAAATTACCTGGCATCACAACAAAGGTAACATTTGTTCATTGGACCTAAAATTGAAAAGAAGCAGAAAATGAGGTAAAGAATGGGAAGAAACCAACAGTAAGAAGGGGAGGAAAAGAAGGAAGAGGAAGGAATATATATATATATATATGGAAATTAGGTCCAAGTTTGTAAACTGGCAAGAGACATTTTAAAAAGAATTTGTTGAATATTCCCGTTTTTAAATGCTTAAATTATTGGCATGGAAATAACTCTACTTTCACAGAATAGTCTCAATTTCTATTTAAATCTTCCAAATCATTTAATAGAAATAATTGAAATTAAACTAAAATTTAAAACCAAATAAAAGACTACACTGTGCCATGCTTACTTCATTACAAATTCACTGGCATTCTGCGGGTGTCTGAGCTTGTACCTCGGCTTGCCAGGCCTGGGCCAGGGGACCTGATCACCCCCTGGGGAGGGTAGTAGGTACGGGCGTGAGTGCCCTCTGCAGCCCCCCCGAGCCTGGAGAGCGAGGTCGAGGCAGCTCCCTTTTCCTCACCCAAAATGTCACTGGCAGGAGAGGCTTGCCGGAGGAAACCGCCTTTCTCCCAACTGCCCTTTCCCCACTTCCTTATCTTACCCACTCACTCCCTGGTGCCAAGGCCACTCCTGCCACCGCCAGCGCGCATGCCCGTGGCCAGAACTACCCCCGCCCCGCTGCAACGGTTCCGGCGTTCTCTCAGAACCAATCCTAGCCCCTATCCCTTCAATATTGCCATTTAAGGCTGCTTCACCTCCTTTCCAGCCCTGCCCTTCTTACCAGCCTATATAACCTGTAATCACCCCTGAATAAATCTCTTTGGCGCATACTCCTACTGGATGAAGAGTGTCTTGTCCCTATCGCCGCCCTCCTTGCACGCCTCTCGCCGAGGACCCTGGCCACGTCCTCCGCCTCGCCCTCGCCTCCGGGAAAGAGCCCCCGCCGCCGGTACCCCTTGAGCAGCCCCGAGAGCTGAGGGCTCGGCTACCGGCCGCCTCTCCCCCTAGAAGTAGTAACCGCGACCGCAACTGGTGCCCCGTGTGAGGAACGTCTCCACACAACAGTTCAGCAGGTCGATCGCTCGCCCGGACGCCTCTCCAGCTCCCCATTTCCTCGCCTGCAAGGTAGGGCCGCCTCTCCTTCGCCGCTTCTGGAGCCGTGGGAGGTTCCCTGCTCCGAAGCCGCTCATCCTTTCCCCCACGCTCTCTTCATCCAGTAGGAACTCCTCCCTTCCCCCACGCTCTCTTCGTCCTCTTGTATGCGCACTTCTATGACCCCTGTTCCTCCTAACGCTCTCCCTCTTCCCCTCCATTACTTTGCTGTAGTTCTTTGTATTTTTATTTCCTCATTTGGTGCCGTGTGCCTCTTTGCAACCGCCCCCCCTGACTGCTCCCGTTGCCAAAGGGCACTGCTTTCCGCTCTCGCCGTCTCCTTCGGCCTTGCGGCCACAGCTTATCTCATTCTCTCTGCTCGGTAAACAACTCCTCCTCCTCCTCCCTGCCAGCCGGCCGGCCCGGCTCGGGAGTAACCCCCCCTCCTCCCCCCTCAGCTATGGGTAATCGTATATCTACATGTCAGGCACCTCAAGTTCGTGCTCTAGCGGGTCTCCTAGATACGCATCGCTGTAAAGTGTCTGTCCGGCAGCTGCAAGTATACTGGGACCTCCTGCTGCCTTTTAACCCATGGCTCACCACTTGCCATCTCTGGGACCCTGTTACTTATGATCGTCTTATTGATCGGGTCACTAATGCCATGGAACATGAGAGCAAGCGCTTCCCTCCCGGCTTGCTCCCCACCTTGATAACCATCCGCTCCTGCCTTCAAGGCTCCCTCCCCCCTGATCGAGGCCTCGTTAAATCCAAGGAGGCCCTATCAACCCAGCCAACAGATTCAGATAGCGATACTAATTCAAATCATGACTCGGACACGGAGTCCTTAGTCGAGCAGATTAACAACGCGCTCGAGGTGACTCCCAAAAAGCAAATTAACACTGCGCCACGCCAAGATGGCGAACTCCCTCCTTCTTCTTCCATCGAGGGGAGGAAATGCTCCGGCGATGACATCAGCCCTAAGCTGGGCCGGAAACCACATATGCTTTACCCCGCCCTTCCACAGGGCGGAGCTAGTCCGCCATCTTATGCCTTGGGCCCCACCCTTTCACAGGGTGGGGCTGATCCACCATCTTGTGTCTTAGCCACGCCCACCGCGCCGCCATCTTGCGACGCTTGGGGCCTCCCACTCCCACCTCCCCCTTCGGCGGGCTCCCCCTCGGAGCCGCTACCGGCAGCTGCCGCCGCTCCTTCCACCCCACCGGCTAACAACCCCTGGCTGCCTTCTACACCTCAAGGCAACCCTTGGGGCAACGCTCCCCCTACCTCCACTCCCGTGCCTAGCGCTCTTCAAGCGCGTCCTCCTTTCTCTCGTGCTTTTCGCTGCTTTCCTCTTAACCTTGCCCCCACCCCACAGAAACCGTATGACTGGTATCCCATTGACTCAGATACTATCAAGCAGCTTCGCAGGGCCGTCAAGGAGGACGGGTTAGGTAGCCCATACGCTTCCCAAATACTGCAGGATCTCGGCATGGACTATTGCATCCCCCAAGACTGGGCCTCGCTTGCCCGTTCCATTCTTAATCCCGGTCAGTTTGTTGACTGGCGTGCTCACTTCCAGGCAGAAGCAGCTCAGCAAAGTGAGCAAGACGCAGCCCTTGGAGTCTATCATCCCCCTGAAGCCTATTTGGGCACTGGAGCATTTCTAAATGCGTCTGCTTATATTAATGTCCCTGCTACCTTCTGGACCGTCCTCAGAGGCATCGCCTTACGCGCGTTTGCCAATTGCTCTGCCCGTCGACCTGACAAATTTACCAAGCTCCTCCAGGAGCCAAACGAACCTTTTGCCACCTTCGTTTCCAGGGTTGAAGAGGCCTGTGCTAGAAAAGTCACCGACCCCCAAGCCCAGTTAGCGCTCACCCGCGAACTCATTCTAGAAGGAGCCAACCCCCCCTGTAAGCAAGCCATTCTTCCCTTGCGGGAAAAAAAGATAGATGACTGGGTTCTCGCCTGCAGCACCTTTGATCCAGCTGCCACGTCTCTAGCCCAGGCTGTCTCTGGCGCCGTCACGGCCGCCTTGGCCGCCACCACCGGTTGTTTTAAATGCGGGCAAAGCGGTCATTTTGCCAGGGAATGCCCCAATACGGAGGCCAAACGCCCACCTCCCATGCAACGCAATGGGCGCCCCCCTCCCACTCCATGCCCGCGCTGCCAACGTGGTTATCACTGGGCGCGCGATTGCAAAAGCAACTACAGAGACCTTAATGAGAAAGATTTAAAAAAATTCTGCTATCCCTGGTGCCCTGGCGGTAGTCAACACCAAAGCACTGAGCAGGCTTTAAACTCCAAGCGGGGCAAGCCTCAGCCCCGCCCCTAAGAGGCAGCATGCCGGCCGGTTCCAATAAAACTAATCAATGCTCCAACAATAAAACGCTTCTCTGGACAGTCCCCCTCACTCCAGAAAAACCTACTCGTAAGTTAAAAATAGAGGGGCAATGGTACACAGGCACGCTCGATTCAGGGGCAGAAATCTCTTGCATGCCCGTTCAATATGCCACCATGTGCATGGTTCTTGATGGTCCCTCGGTAGTGGGAGCCACTGGTACCTCTACTTCTCTTCAAGCCATAAGACCCATTAAGTGGGAGGATGGAGAAGGCCACTCAGGTACCTTCCGCCCGTTATTTCTACACACCATAGACCAAATATTATGGGGCCGTGACATCCTCGCCGCCTCTGGGGCAGTGCTTACCACGCAGCCCCCCCAATAATGTGCGCCACTGCTCGTTTAACACCTCCAGCGCCCGTTCCTCTGCAGTGGGATACTGAGGAACCTATATGGGTGGAGCAGTGGCCCCTTCCCACGCATAAATTGGTAATACTCCAAGCCCTCGTACAAGAACAATTGAATGCTGGCCACATAGAACCTTCTACTAGCCCCAATAACTCGCCAGTATTTGTTATTCATAAAAAAAACACAGGGAAATTTAGGCTCCTCAATGATTTGCGGGAAATCAATAAGCATATTCTTCCCATGGGTTCCCCGCAGCCTGGCCTTCCCCATCCGGTAGCCATCCCGGCTCACTATCACGTAGCCACCATTGACATCAAAGACTGTTTCTTTTCCATCCCGCTACATGAGCGAGACCGCCCGCGCTTTGCCTTTACAGTTCCCGTCCCCAATCACGCGGGCGCGGCTAATAGGTACCAATGGAAAGTCCTCCCTCAAGGGATGCGTAACAGTCCGGCCATCTGCCAGATGTATGTTAATCACGCAGTGGCCCCCCTGCGAAAGCGGGCCATGCTCATCCATTACATGGATGACATCTTAGTGGCCTCTGAAGACGCCGAGACGCTTCCTCTAATCCTCAAAGATCTTACCACTAATTTGGCTGACCTCGACCTTACAATTCAACTCGATAAAGTTCAAATTGTGCCACCTTTAGCCTTCTTAGGGTTTAGTATTGATAAAACCATTGCTCCGTCCGCTCCCCAGCTGGACATACCGGACCAGGTCACTATCACTGAGCTTCAGCAGCTCTGCGGTCAAATCAATTGGCTCCGCTCTGCGTTGCCGATCACCACAGCGCAGCTACAACCACTCTTTATGCTGCTGAGTGTCCCTGAAGCTCCGCCGCTAGCAATCTCCCGGCGCATTAAGCTCACCCAGGAGGCAAAAGAAGTCATTGCCGCAATTAACAAGGCACTTGCTGCCTGCTGTCTCAACAGGTTCAGCACTAAGGAGGGCAATCTTATAGCACTCATCCTCCCTACGCCCGGCACCCCCATGGGCTGCCTGTGGCAGGAAGGCCCTCTACTTTGGGCGCATCCCGCTAAAAGTCGACTTAGGAAGATTTGTCCCGCAGTACGGCTCTGGATCAGCCTAGCTTCAGATCTAGTTACCTTGGCTGTTCATGTATTCGGAGAGCCACCAGAAAAAATTGTTTGGCCCCTAGACACAGGCCAAACCCGCCTGCTTATACGTGACAACCCGGACATGCAAATCCTTTTAGAAGGATTCCAGGGGGAATTCAGCTGCCATTATCCTAGCCATCGGCTGTTACAGGGACTCGCCAAGCTTCCCTTCCGCAGCCCCTTCCATCCTTTCCCCTCCTCTGCACCCATCCCGGGTGCCAATACCGTCTTTACTGACGCCTCCAAAACCCGTTTCGCCTTCCTCTCTTATTCGCAGGACCATCCGGAACCCCGCCTATTCAGTTATGTCAACCTTCATTCGGTCCAAGTGGGGGAAATTCTGGCAGTGTCATGCGCACTAAACGCCCACTGCAGCCACCCAGTAAACATTTTCACTGACAGCCTCTACACTTATCAGGTCTGCCGAGTCCTCGCGTTTTCCACCTTTTTCCCGGGAGACTCGGCCATTGATAAAGCACTTTCTAACCTCAGAAGCATCCTGGAGCATCGACAGGATCCTTGGTTCATTAGCCACATTCGTAGTCACTCAGGCCTTCTGGGGCCCTTGGCTAATGGCAACAGTATAGTAGACCAAGCGGTCTCAGCTCAGACTACCCAAGCTATGCTAACTAACTCAGCGGCCCCTCCGGGGGACGCTGTTAACCAGGCCAAGTTATTGCATTCCAGGTTTCACTTTTCGGCTACGTCGTTACATCATCTATGTAACCTTCCCTTAAATACCTGTAAACATCTTGTCCGCAATTGTGCAACTTGTGCACCCTTTGCGCCACTTGGCCCCTTACAACCTCAAGGAGTCAACCCACGAGGCTTAAAACCCAATTCTAGATGGCAAATGGATGTAACTCATGTTCCGTCCTTTGGGCGCCTCAAGTATGTACATGTAATGATTGACACCTTTTCAACTATGTGTTATGCAGTCCCCCTTGCCGGGGAAACGGCCAAACATTGTATCAAAGCCCTGAGACAAGGAATTCTCTTCATGGGAGTCCCTTGGGACCTAAAAACGGACAATGGGCCTGCCTATCGCAGTGCCTCTTTTGCGGCTTTTCTTCAGTTATATAACATCACCCATCATTTCGGCATCCCCTATAATCCTCAGGGGCAAGCCATTGTAGAAGCAATCCATCGCCGCTTAAAGATACAGATTGAAAAAGAAAGGGCAATGCTCCCCCAGGCAACTCCAGGGGACCTTGTTATAGCAGCCCTTATTCACCTTAATCTACTCACATTTAATAAGGAAGGGCTTTCGCCCCTACATAAGCATTGGGGGCCCTCGTATAGGCCCACTCAAGCCCCGATGGTTTACTGGAAGGACCCGGAGAATAATACCTGGAAAGGTCCCTCCCCACTTCTCGCCCAGGGGCGCGGGTTTGCTTGTGTTTTCCCAGATGATGCAGCACAACCAATATGGATCCCAGGAAGGGCAATCCGGCCCGCCACCAGCAACCACGCGTTCAACGAGACGGGAACGCCGTCGTCTCCGCAGCCTGGTGCACCAGATGACAACAGTACACCTGGGCCTGAACCCCAGTCCGAGCAGAGCGCAGCAGCGGCGAGAAATTAGAAAAATTATACGCCTCTATAAACAGGCAAAACACCATGTCATACACCCTCTCAACCCTCACCCAAGCATAACCTCCCTTCTAATGATCATGTTAGTTCTTGCCTCTTCTACCCAGGGCGATACCCACCAGCCTTGGAAGTGGACCCTTGCGCGTTGGAAAGACTCCACAATAATTCTTTCCAACACCACAGCAGGATCTCCCTCCTTCGTCTTTTATGCCATTGATCTGTTTGTCCCTCCTAATCCAAACCTTCCTAGTTATCCAGGCAGCCTAAATCTTCAGGATTATTATATGTGTCCAGCTTCAAATCCTGGAAAATCATACTGCAAATCCCCAACAAACTATTACTGCCCATACTGGGGGTGTGAAACAATAGCCACTGGCTGGAAACCTTCTGTCCCTGACAAATTTCTAAACCTCGCAGTAATCCCGTATTCTTGCCAAAATCCAGGCTATCGCTATTTCAACAGGTACCCTTGTCCTAAAAGACTAATGCTCACCATACAAAACCCTGCCGATACGTCTTGGCTCTTGGGTAAAACTTGGGGCTTCCGAATTTGGCTATCGGGGTTCGATCGGGGAACCCTTATATTCATAAGAAAGGAGGCAATAAACCAACCAAAGAAAGATACTATTATAAAAAAGCCCTTTAACATTAGTCCCAACAAGGTCATTAATCCTCTTTTTCCACAGCCCTCCAGCCGCGTCTTAGCTCCGGCTAAACGCACTTCAACTACATCTCAAACCCCACCACCCCAGCTTCCTTTGCCCCCTTCTCGTTATTCCTCTCCCCTCCTCAGCCTCATCCAAGCCGCCTTTGCCTCAGTAAACTCCTCCAACCCTAATTTTACCTCATCCTGCTGGCTTTGCCTCTCCACCTCTTCCTCGCTATACGAGCCCGTTGCCTCCAACCTCTCCTTTTCAGAAAGCACAGAAAACAGCCCCTTGGAATGCAATTGGAACACCTCTGCCGTCCCCCTGACCTTTCATTCAGTCTCCTATACGGGAAAGTGCGTCCGCCCTCGCTCCAGTAACTCTCCCGACCTCACTGCCTGTGCCAGCTACTCATCTCCCAGCAGCTCTGCCAAATTTCTCATTCCTCATAACTCCTCCCAATGGCTCTGCTCCTCTACAGGACTTACCCCCTGTCTCAGCACGAATGTCATCAATGAATATAAAGAAACTTGCCTCCTAATTGTCCTTATCCCTAGGGTCTTATACCACAGCGAAGAAGACTTCTTCCTCCGTCTGGAAAAAACTGCGGCTCCTGCCCTACTGCAAAAGCGAGAGCCCATCACCGTCCTTACAATTGCCTCCCTCCTAGGTCTTGCCGGCGCTGGCACTGGAATCGCTGCACTAACCAGTCAAGACTCCGCCCTAACTCACCTCAGGGCGGCTGTTGACGAGGACATTCATCACTTACAAAACGCTATTCACCATCTAAAAAATTCTGTCAATTCCCTCTCTGAGGTAGTGCTCCAAAACCGCCGAGGTCTTGACCTTCTCCTCCTCAAAGAAGGAGGCCTCTGCGCCGCCCTAGGAAAAGAATGCTGTGTTTATGCCAACTCCACAGGTCTCGTCGAGGATAGCCTAAAAAGAGTCCGAGAGGGACTGGAAAAGCGTAAAAGAGATCGTGAAGCCACCAGTTATTGGTCCAGTTTTTTCACTCCCATCCTCCCATACGTCCTTCCTTTTCTTGGCCCCCTATTAATGATTATTCTAGCTCTCATCTTAGGACCCTGCCTCATCCGCAAAATTGTCCAGCTTGTAAGAAAACAAACGGATGCCATTTTTTCCTCGTTCGTGCAAATCCAGTATCAGCGACTCGCCACCTCTGACGCCCCCCACTCCAAGATGACAACCAACCCTCCGCGACCTCAACGCCACCGGTCGACTCGCCAACCGCGAGGCCCTTCTCAATCACCTGAACATCGTTCTCGCCTCGAGTTCCAGCTTCTCTGAACCCCTGAACTTTAAACCCCTCACCTTCGCCCAGCCCGCTGCAGCGAAGCCATTGTCAAGCGCCCGGGCACCACACCAACACTGAGCTCCAGCCTCGCTGAGCCACCGTCAACCCCTTTTTCCCTTCCCTAACCTCCCCCTTCCCTCACCCTTAGTGGGCCTCTCCGGTAAAGCCTCTTCCTCTAATTAGAAAAGAAAGGGGAATTGCGGGTGTCTGAGCTTGTACCTCGGCTTGCCAGGCCTGGGCCAGGGGACCTGATCACCCCCTGGGGAGGGTAGTAGGTACGGGCGTGAGTGCCCTCTGCAGCCCCCCCGAGCCTGGAGAGCGAGGTCGAGGCAGCTCCCTTTTCCTCACCCAAAATGTCACTGGCAGGAGAGGCTTGCCGGAGGAAACCGCCTTTCTCCCAACTGCCCTTTCCCCACTTCCTTATCTTACCCACTCACTCCCTGGTGCCAAGGCCACTCCTGCCACCGCCAGCGCGCATGCCCGTGGCCAGAACTACCCCCGCCCCGCTGCAACGGTTCCGGCGTTCTCTCAGAACCAATCCTAGCCCCTATCCCTTCAATATTGCCATTTAAGGCTGCTTCACCTCCTTTCCAGCCCTGCCCTTCTTACCAGCCTATATAACCTGTAATCACCCCTGAATAAATCTCTTTGGCGCATACTCCTACTGGATGAAGAGTGTCTTGTCCCTATCGCCGCCCTCCTTGCACGCCTCTCGCCGAGGACCCTGGCCACGTCCTCCGCCTCGCCCTCGCCTCCGGGAAAGAGCCCCCGCCGCCGGTACCCCTTGAGCAGCCCCGAGAGCTGAGGGCTCGGCTACCGGCCGCCTCTCCCCCTAGAAGTAGTAACCGCGACCGCAGCATTCAGATTCTTCCAAATGATAAAGTGCCTACTAATTAAATAGCACTTGCACACCCAGAAATTCATTTCCACTGGATGCACATTCAGAGGGAAGATTATAGGGAAAGAAGAGATGAGGAGAATAGAACATGATACCTACTTACTATATTACTTAGTGTTTTTCATAGAAACAGAACTAAAATATATTGTAAATATTATGAGATTTATTATAGGAATTGACTCATGTGACTATGGGGATAGGCAAGTCCAAATTCAGCAGAGCAGGCTACAAGCTGGTTATTCTAATGAATGTTTTCAGTGAATATCCCAAGAGAAGCTGGCTGACCAAAGTAGATATAGAAATTCCTCCTTCTGACTCCTGAAATCATCAGTTCTACCTTTAAGGCCTAAACTAATTACATGCACTTCATTCATTGCTGAAAACAAAGCCCTTAGTTACTGTAGATGTAATCAACAATAGATGCAATCAACATACTGATAATTTAAATCCATGAAATATCCTCACAATATCAGGCCAGTGCTTGCTTCACAGAACAACTGGACATGGTAACCTAGCCAAGTCGACACATGTACTAAACCATCACAGTCCACTACTTGTCAGACTTGGCACCAATACACATCTCTGTGAACCTTATTTAATCTCTAAATGAAATCAATGACATTTTTTCTAAGGTAATTCAACTGTCCTGCATACAACTGGAACACACGAACTCTATCCCCAGAGGAGAGTACAAATCTCTGTTATATTCACTCTTATACTTGATATTCTTTAAAAGAAATACTATGCTAAGAGGATAAGAGGGAAGATAAAAGATATTTGCTTTTTGTATATTTACAAATATATTCATAACAAAACAAGGAGGAGATATAACAATTTGGCCCTGTTTCCTGTAACTGTTACATGGTTGTAACTCATATTAATAACTACATTCTTCCACTGCTAATTCCATAGTTCCTTCACCCTCAACAAGCACATCAGCTGATTGTGGCTCTTTGCATGTTGTAGTGACCCAAAGCCTCATTCTTGAAGTTTCTGGGTCATTGGTAGTCCTGCCTGTATTGGATTAACTTTTCCATTGATTTTAATCACAGGGCATGTTAGTACTAAGAGATGCCCTAAAGGATCTCCTGTGCCCCAGGAAAACTCTTTACCTCCATTGTGTAGCTGCAGTGCTATTTCCCTTTGATAGTCAGGATCAATCACCTCAGCCTGTACAGTAATCCCCTTCCTTGCCTGTTGATTCAAAGGCATGAAAAGCTCAATGTAGTCAAGAGGTAGTCTTAACTTCCAGTTCAATGTACTCATTGTTGTGTCTCCTGGTGGAAACACTCCTCCTTTTGGAACTAAGAACTGTAGAGGAACAATGCTTAAGGTTATGGGGACATGAAACAAACATTTTTCTAGTGGGTTGTAAGGGTAACAGTGAATGGTAACACTCCAGTTTCCATCCCTTGATTCCTGGACACATGAATCCTGGCTATGGGAGAAATAGCACCATAGAATGGATACTGATTTAGAGCATATACAGCTTCCTGGAGAACATTGCCCCAGCCCTGCAAAGTATTGTCATCCAGTTGGCATTGTAATTGAGTCTTCAAAGGGCCATCATTGTTCTACAAATCCAGCTGCTTCAGAAGGATGGAGAACATGGTAAGACCAATGAATTCCATGAGCATGTGCCCTTTACTATACTTAATTTTTGTGATGTGGGTTCCTTGATCAGAAGAAATGCTGTGCAGAAAACCATGAGAGTGGTTAAGGCATTCTGCAAATCCATGAATGGTAGTATTGTCAGAAGCATTGCATGAAAGGAGGGCAAACCCATTTCTGAAAACACTGTGATGGAAGTGGTTCAATATAATCAATGTTCCCCCAGGTAACAGACTAAACACCTCAGAGAATGGTGCCTTATTTCCTGAGTGTTCATCTCTGCTGCAGGCAGATGGAGTGCTCAGCAGCGGCTGTATCCAGGTGGGTCTTGGTGAGTGGAAATTCATGTTTCTGAGCCCATGTATAATCCGCATCCCTACCAGCAAGGGCACTTTGTTCATTAGCCCACTGGGAAATGAAGGAGTGGCTGGGGAAAGAGTCCAACTGGCACCTACAGAACAGGCCATACTATCCACTTGATTATTAAGGTCCTCTTCTGCTGAAGTCACTCTCTGGGAAGCATTAACAGGGGCCACACATGTCTTCATGTTTTTTGCCCACAGAAAGTTCTACACACATAAGTCTTTTCCAAATCACTTCATTGCTAATTTTCCCATTGTGTTCCTGCCAAATCCCTGATCATCCAGTCAAACCACACTGGTCATAGTCCAAGAATCAGAATACAAATGTACCTCCAGCTATTTCTCCTTCTAAGAAAAATGAACAATCAGATGCACATCTCAAAGTTCTGTGCACTGATAGGATTTTCCTTGTTCACTGTCTTTCAGGGATGTCCCAGAATGGGACTGTAGAGGGTCAGCTGTCTACTTTCAGGTAGTACCTCCATATCATGCAAGACCATCTTTAAACCAGGACTGAAATTTCTCATCAGTCAATTAATCGGAAGGAACTTCTGAAGAGGCCATAGCTGTAGGCTGGGAAAGAGAATGTAATGTGGCAGGAGTGAGAGCCATTGAAATTTGGGCCATTTTCTCATGTAACTTACTTGTACATTCAGGGTCTTCTTGGGCCTAAATCTATTTTTGATTTATTTTTGACAGTGAAATAAATTTATTGCCATGTTAGAAACATTGGATTGAAGGATTGATCCCTATGGCTGAGTAATTTCCCTTTTTCATGCAAAATATAAATAAATCTGTGTGGCTTATAATGAGTGATAAGCTTGGGCCACCAGCTGGATTTTGTGACATGAAATGCCCTTTCTCTCCTTGACCCCATCAATGAGCTGTTCTAAATAGCCCTTCTGTTCTCCCCGAAAGGGGCAAGTTGGCAGCTTCCAAACCTTGCCTGCCACATTTAGGCAGACTTGGGAGCATCTTGCAGACTCTTTCCATCTTTAGCCTCAACTTTTGTATACACCACCACAATTTGATGATGGGGTGCTGCTGTGCACACCCAACTTTATGGCTTGGCAGGTCAGACTACACCTAGTTCCTGACACATAACTCAAGTCCCATAGTAACTTGGTGGCCCATGGTTAAGCATTTGGTCTATACCAAGGCCCAGTAGCAAGCCAAAGCTGTTTCTCATGAGAGTAGTTGTCTGCAGAGATGTCAGAGATTTGGTTCAAAATCCTAAGGGTCTGTGCTGTGATTCTCCTTTAAGGACCTGCCAACAGCTCCATATAGCATCTCTATTTTCCAGCACCATTTGATCTACCAGATCATATGGCCCAAGTGGCAGAGCAGTTGCATATTAACCTAGACCTGTTTCAAGACCTCCTCATGTTCAGGTACCCATTCAAAATTAGCAGCTTTTTGAGTCATTTGGTAATTGGGCTAAAGTAGCACAACCAGTTGAGGGATATGTTTCTCAAAAGTCCAGAGAGGCCAACCAGGCATTGTGCCCCTTTTATGATTATAGGAGAGGCTGGATTTATCATCTTACCCTTAATTTTAGAAGAGGTATCTCAATATACCCTACACCATTGTACACCTAGAAATTTCACCAAGTTGGAAGTCCCATGAATTTTTCTTGGATTTCTCTCCCATTCTTTTACATGCAAATGCCTTATCAATAAGTCTGGGGTAGTTGCTAGTTTTTGCTCACTACATTCAATAAACATGATGTCATCAGTATAATGGACCAGTGTGATGTTTTCTGGTAGAGGAAAGTGATCAAGTTCCCTGTAGACTAAATTGTGACATATGGTTGGGGAGTTGATATACTCCTATAATAGGACAGTGAAGGTGTACTGCTGACCTTGTCACCTGAAGTCAATGTGTTTCTGATGGGCTTTGCTAGAAGGTATTGAAAAAAATTATTTGCCTGTTCAATAGCTGCATGCCAGGTACCAGAGGATGTGTTGATTTGCTCAAGCAATGAAACCACATCTGGAAGAGCAGCTGTGATTTGAGTCACTGCCTGGTTAAGTTTACAATAAACCACTGGCATCCTTCAAGATCCTTTTCTTTTCCTGCTCTGGCCAAATAGAAGATGGGGATATGGTGGTAATCACCATCCCTGCATCCTTCAAGTCTCTGATGGTAGCACTGATCTCCGCAATCCCTCCAGGAACGCAGTATAGCTTTTTAGTTACTATTTTTCTAGGTAGAGGCAGTTCTAGTGGCTTCCACTTGGCCTTTCCTACCATAATAGCTCTCATTCCACAAGTTAGGGAATGAATGTGGAGATTTTACCAGTTGCTGAGTATGTCTATTCTAATTATGCATTCCGGATTTGCAGAAATAACCACAGAATGAGTTCACAGACCCAGTGTGAGATGGACTTGAGCTAAAACTGAATTGATCACCTGTTCTGGTTTGCTAACACTGCCAGGATGCAAAATACCACAAATGAATTGGCTTTTATAAAAGGGTGTTTATTTGGTTACACAGTTACAGTCTTAAGGCCATAAAGTGTCCAAGGCAATGCATCAAAACTCAAGTACCTCCATTGGAGGATGGCCAATGGCATCCAGAAACCCTCTGTTAGCTGGGAAGGCACATAGCTGTCATCTGCTCCAGAATCCTGGTTCAAAATGACTTTCTCTCAGGACGTTCATCTCTAGGCTTCAGCTTTTCTCCAAAATGTCACTCTCAGTTGCTCTTGGGGCATTTGTCCTCTCTTACCTTCTCCAGAGTAAAACTCTGCTTTCAAAGGCTGTCTTCAAAATGTGTCTTTTAACTGCAGCTACTCTCTCAGCTCCTGTGCGTTTTTCAAAGTGTCCTTCTTGGCAGTAGCAAGTTTGCTCCTTCTGTCTGAGCTTATATAGTGCTCTCGTAAACTAATCAAGACCCATGCTGAATGGGCAGGGCCACACCCCTGTGGAAATTATCCAATCAGAGTTATCACCTACAGTTGGGTGGATCACATTTCCATGGAAACACTCAAAGAATTACAGTCTAATCAACACTAATACATCTGCCCACACAAGATTGCATCAAAGATAATGGCATTTTGGGGGGCATAATACATTCACACTGGCACATCACTTGACTCCCATAAGCTCCTATTGTGACTGGCGATTAAATCCTGCCAATTGGCTTTTGCAAACATGGGATCCAGCCATCCCCATTGTGTGTTTAAAGATCCAAGTTCAGTGACATCAGTCTACACAGTAATAAAGACTTCCAGAGAAGAAACACAGAGCTCTTCAGGGGTGATGGAGTTTGTCTTATAAATTTACTCCTCACAGTCCTGGTGTAAGATGTGTCCTCTGGACATTCCTGGGGTGAATGAGCAGGTCTTACAGTATGAATCCATTCTAATATTCCAGCCCCTCTAAGTCATTGAATCCCCTCATCTGTATTATGCCAGGACAATCCTGGCAATTCAACTTCAGAAAATGTAGGCCACCTTTTTTTCAATGCTTCACTCAACCACCAAGCAGTTAGAGCCTTTTCTAAACCCTTGAACCAAAACATTAAATTCAGAATCTGCTTAGTGGTACCATATCAATAAATTCAGCCTGACCCAACTATGTGTTCCTTCCACCATCATTTCACATACTTAATATCCATTCCCACACATTTTCCCTTGATTTCTGTCTACATAAATTGAAAAATGTGCAGTTGTTTAGGGCTGTAGCACACTTCCTCATGGTCACAATTTACACCTTATATTTTGGGATCTGTTATGACTTCCATCTAGTTATAGGTGTGGGAGAAAAAAGGGGTGGTGAGGGTGGGTTATGAGAGGAATTAGCAGTGTCTTGCAAGTTAACTACCTAGGGCATTCCATTGCAGTTTCATCTGGTGAAACAAGATTAATCCCTTCAGACAGAGATGTGAGGGATATTCCTCTCAGAGGGAGGTGCTTACAGGTCCATCAAGTGCAGTAGGCTTAATCTACTCAAGTGGAGACTGGGTGGCTAACTCTTCAGGGCAGACTAGTGTTGGGGTTGGTGATTCCTCAGGCAGACCATTGCAGGATTATCTGCTAAAGAAGACTCAGCAGGTACTAGGGTTTCAATGTGCCCACAAGCATCACTATGAGCCCATATGTCACCATTCAAATTTTCAATATCCCATTACTTTTTAATCAACACCCTCACGTTAACAGCAGATACCTTTCAGGGTTGGGAATTCAAGTTATGTGATAATTCAGCCACTCATACAATGAGACTCTTCATCTGGTTTGCAGAAATCTCAAGTCTGTACAAGTAAGATTTTCTTTCAGGGTAAACATACAGACTATCATGTCCTTCATGTGGCACTTAAGCTGGGAATTTGGAGCATTGAGTCCATCCATTTCTTTGACAAGCATATCCAGAGAATTTAGGAATGACCAGCCAACATCATTATAATTTATAACTCCACAAAACTCGGTTAAGTTATTAAATGAACTGTCACCTAGAGACCTGCTGTTTCAAACAATTAAGTAGCAGAACCCAATGGTGATATTTAGCATATCTCTATCACCAATATATGCCATGACTATCAGTGTCATCTTGATAATTGGAAATAGAGCCATTAGTGTCTTTGAATCTAATCAGATTAGATCAATCCTCCAAATGCCCAAACCAACTGAGAACAAATCACTCATAAGATTCTTTTCCTCAAGAACAACTTCTGGTACCAAATATGTATTAGCCATGGATTTCCAGAGAAACAGAACTGACAGGATGAGTGTGTGTGTGTGTGTGTGTGTGTGTGTGTGTGTGTGTGTGTGTGTGTGTGATTATGAGATTTATTATAGGAATTGGCTCATGCAAGTCTGAGGCCAGGAAAGTCCTAATTCCATAGAGCAGTTCTCAAACTGGGAACTCTGGTGAAGGTTTTCAATGAGTTACCTAGGAGAAACTGGTTGGCTGAAGTAGAAATGGAAATTCTTCCTTTGAACTGTTGAAATAATTCTCCCTTTAGAGCCTTCAGCTAATTGATTGAAACCTCTTTCATTCTGAATGAATTCTCCTTAGTTGATTGTAGACGTAAGCAGCCACGGATGCAACAAATTTCCTAATGATTTAATCTATGAAATAATGTCACAGTAACAATCAGGCCAGTGTTTGCTTGATCAAACTACTGGACACCATAATGTAGCCAAGTTGACACGTGAACTTTACTGTCACATTTACAGAACAGTATGTCTTCAACTTTTTACATGCATTAGAATCATCTAGGGGACTTACTAAATAAAGAGCAGTTTCTTTTATTTGATCACCAGGGATTTTGATTTAGTGGATTTAAGACAGGACCTTGGTATTTGAATTTTTAATAAATACCTCAAGTGATTTTGATGTAGGTGATGCAGGAAACATGTTTTGAGACATCTAGAAATTTTGGGGTTCTAGTCACAATGACTGAACTGCTAGAAGGATGCTGAGTTGAACTCTGAGTTATTTCCTAGTAAAATTAAAAATAGAATAGGTACAGTCTGGTCATGATAGTTCAGTAAACCCTACATAAAACAAAGGTTTTGTGCTTAAAATCCTTGCAGATTATCTCATTTTTAATGGTCCTATCATGCTTTACGCTCAAAATTTTAATAAATATGGGATTGATTTGCTTCGATAGAATAGAAAAGTTGTTGACAGAAGATGGGTATAGTATGATTCTGTATTCAGTTTTAACATTCCCTAGAGAAAATCAAAAGTAAAAGGAAGCAAATTAAAGTTTGTAGTTTTAAAAATCTGATATATTCTATCCAGAGTGCAGATGCATAATTTAAGTTTATTAGAGTAGTTCTATGTCTAAAGTGTGTCATTTTGAATAATGTTTTTAATGAATAGTTTATTAAAACAATATTTGACTTGATATACTTTATTTCCGGAATTTTAAATTTTAATGTGACACATATTAATCTGTATTAAAGGACCAATTATAATGAAACACTCCACATGAAGCATTTTCTTATTATATCCTATTTCATGAGGTAATTTCTTATATCTTCTGATATTTAAAGCAGCATAAGTAAAAGATGCTTGCTCCTCTAAAATTTATAAAAATCATGGCATCTATTGCCATTGATGTCCGTGGATTTACAGTAGTGTCTGTGAGGACAGCAATAAGAACTTACATGGCAGTGTGATGTTTAGTACAATGTACATATCTGTAGATTTTAATTTATCGAGTGAGCAGCTTCCAGAGAATTGAAATGAAACTTTTGATGAGTCATATTACCCCAAAATTGTAGATTGCCTATTAGGGTAAGGAAGAAAAAATACACACACATGCACACACATACACACACACATACACGTATACACAGAACATGCATTCATAGTTAGTAGCATTCTGTTAGTGACTCATTTTGTTTTGTTTTCAAAAGGTAGCAAAATATGGTTAAAACAACTTAAAATATTTTTTGGATTTAACAACATGTCAAGAAAATTTGAAAGACATGGAAACTGAGCTATGGATTATGAGGCAAGATATGAAAGAAATCTGTAACATTTGGTTATTATCCACTAGTATCCAAGAGAGCAATAGCAATGTAGCTCCCCAGCAGTAGATGTCATTGAACACTTCCTTGATCTTGCTCCTAATTCTTAACTCTTGTTGCTGCTGTTGATAAAAATAACCTTGTTAATAATAGACATTAACATTTAAATGACAGATTACTACTTGTGAAACACTCCCATTCTGTTTTCTGTTTTGAATAAGTTTTACCCATAAGTCTTTCACACACACACACATTCCGTATCCCCAGTTGATTTATTCACACTCATTCTCCAGATTTCAGCTTACAGCTCCTCCTCTGGAAAGCTTCTACTTCCTAAGACTGAGTTTGATACTTAGTGGTGGCTTCAGTAGCACTATACTCCTATACCATCATAGCAGTTATGTTTTTATTGTTTGTGTACTCAACAAGAACTTTTGAAACTTGATGACAGAGGCTATAGCAACTTGCTTCACAAGTTTGAAGTGATAAGCAGTTTGTTGTATTTTAATTTAACTCTGTACAGCAACTTTTTTTAAGTTTTTTTTTAAATAATAGAGAAGTTGTGTGAATATAGGAAAATCATGCATGAAGTACACAGTTCCCATATATCACCCTATTATTAACAACTTCCATTAGTGCAGTACTTTTGTTACAATTCATGCAAGAACATTTTTATACTTGTACTACTAAATGGAGTCCGTCATTTATGTTAGGGTTCACTACTTGTGTTGTAAAGTCCTATGTATTTTTTAAAAATTTTTATACTAATATATCTACAACATAAAATTTCTCCTTTTAAAAATATTATATGTATATGTGTATGTGTATATATATATCACATTTTATTTATGTATACAATATATACATCATTTGATGACTACTTGGATTGCATCCACCTACTGGCAGTTACGAATAATGCTACCATGAACATTGTTGTGCGGATAATAGTTTGAATCCTGACTTTCAAATCTTTTGGGTATATACCTAGAAGTGGGATTGCTGGGTCATATGGTAATTCCATACCCAGCTTGCTAAGAAACTGCCAAACTTTATTCCTCAATGGCTCCATGATTTTGCATTCCCAACACAATCAATGAGTGTTCCTACATCCTCACATCTTCTCCAACACTTGTAACATTCTGTTGTTGTTGTTTTGTTTAATAATAGCCATTCTAATGGGTGTCAAATGATATCCATCGTGTTTTCAATTTGTCTTTCCCTAATAGCTGATGATGTTAAGCATCTTTTCATGTGCTTTTTGGCCACATGCTCTTTTATTCCTCTTCAGAGAAGTCTATTCAGGTCTTTTGACCATTCTTTAAGTGGATTGTCTGCCTTCTTATTATTGTTGAATTGTAGGGTTTCTTTATATATTCTAGATTTTAAACTCTTATTGGATAAGTGGTTTCCAAATATTTTCTCCATTAAGCAGGTTGACTTTTTCACTTTCATTTAAAGTCCATTGAGGCACAAAAGTTTTCTTTTTGATAGAGCCTCACTTACATATTTTTTCATTTTTTTTTTGTCTTATGCTTTGTGTGTTAAGTTTAAGAAACTATTACCTAACACAAGATCCTGAAGATACTTCATTATGTTTTCTTGTAGAAATTCTATGATCCCAGTTCTTATATTTAGGTCTTTGATTTATTTTGAGTAGTATTTGTATATAGTATGAGATAGGGGACACCTTCATTTTTTGCATGTGGATATCTAGTTCTTCTAAAACCATATGTTGAAGAGACTCTTCTTTCATCTTGGAATGCACTTGGAAACCTGGTCAAAATCAATTGTTCATAGAAGTATCTATTTCTGAAATTGCAATTTGCTTCCATTGGTCTGTGTATCTATCCTTCTGTCGTTACCATGCTGTTTTGACCACTGTAGCTTTGTAATAAGTTTTAAAGTCAGAAAGTGAGAGTCTCCCAATAACATTCTTCTTTTCAAGATAGTTTTGGCTATTTCAGTTCCTTTACATTTCCAAATAAACTTAACAATTGGCTTTTCATTTCTGCAAGGAAATTTGTATGAATTTTTATTGGGATTGCACTGTTCCAGTTTGCTAATGCTGCCAGAAGGCAAATACCAGAATTGGACTGGCTTTAATGAAGGGGGCTTATTTGGTACAAATTTACAGTCCTAAGGCCATAAAAGTGTCCAAACTAATGCATCAACAGAGGAATACATTCAATGAAGAATGGCCAATAGCATCTGGAACACCTTTGTTGGCTGTGAAGGCACATGTCTGGTGTCTGCTTTTCCTTTGCAACTGGGTCATGTTTCAAAATGGCATTCTCCAAAATGTCTCTGGGTTTCTCTTAGCTCCTCTCTCTTAGCTCCTCTCTCTTAGCTCCTATGCATCTTTTCTTCTTTCTTCCAGGACATTTCTCTTTAAGCATCTGGGGGTCCTCTCTTAGCTTCTCTGGGGCATATTTTGTGTTCTCATTTTCATTCATCTCAAGATATTTACTGCCCCTTGAGATTTCTTCTTTGGCACATGGATCATTTAAGTGTGTGTTATTTAACTTCCATATATTTGTGGATTTTCTGGCTAAGAGACTCTGGGCTATGTCTCTTAACTTTTTCAAACATCCTCCAAGCATCAAGTGTCTATGTCAGCTCTTGAGTTCTCTCTAAGTGGGTGGGGACAACACTAACATGGAAATAGTTTAATCAAAGGTATCACCCACATTTAGGTAAGTCACAACTCCATGGAAACACTCAATCAAAATTTCCACCCAACAAGATTGGGTTAGAAGATTATGACTCTTCTGAAGTCCACAGCAGTTTCAAACTGCAACATGCACTAAATCTGTAAATGGGTTTGGGTAGAACTGATATATTAACAATATTTAGTCTTTTAATCCATGGGTATGAAATGTCCTTCCAATTATTTAGGTCTTCTTTGATTTCTTTTAGAAAAGTTTGGTTGTCTTCATCTACATTCTCTACATCTTGGCTAGATTTATCCCTACTTATTCCATTTTTTTAGTTGCAATTGTAAGTGGAATTTTTTCTTGATTTCCTCCTCAGATTGCTCATTACAGTGTACAGAAACTGAATTTTGAGTGTCGATCTTTTACCCATCCACTTTGCTGAAATCATTTTTAGCTCTGTTAGCTTTGTTGTTGATTTTTTGAGACTTTGCAAATATAGGATCATGTCATCTCCAAATAGTGAAAATTGTACTTCTTCCTTTCCAATTAGCATGCCTTTTATTTCTTTTATCTTGCCTAATTGTTCTGGCTAGAACTTCTAGTTCTATGTTGAATAATAGTGGCTACAGTGGGCATCCTTTTACTTTTCTTGATCTTAGAGGGAAAGCTTTCATTCTGTCACCATTTAGTATGATATTAGCCATGAGGTTTCCATATATGCCCTTTATCATGTTGAGGAAGTTTCTTTCTATTCTCAATTTTCTAAGTGTTTTAACCAAGAAAACATCCTGGATTTGGTCAAATGTCTTTTCTGCTTCAATGAAAATGATGTGTTTTTTCCCTTCATTCTGTAATGTGGTGTATTACATTAATTCAGTTTCTACCACCCTTGCATACCTAGGATTAATCCCACTTGATCATGGCATATACTTCTTTTAATTTGCTGTTGGGTTTAATTTGCTAGTGTTTTGTTGAGGATTTCTGCACCTAAATTCATAAGAGAAATTGGTCTGTAATTTTCTTTTCTTTAGTATATTAATCTGGCTTCGGTATAAGGGCGATGTTGCCCTCACTGAATGAGTTAGGTAGTGTTAACTCCTCTCCAATTTTTTGGAAGTGTTTGAGCAAGGTTGGTATTAACTCCTCTTGGAATCTTTGGTAGAATTCACCTGTGAAGCTATTTGGTCATGGTTTTTATTTGTCAGTATAGATAAACATTTGACGATTTTATTGATCTCTTCATAGAACCAAGTTTTGGACTTGGTAATGCTCCCTAATACTTTTTTCATTCTCTATTGTATCCGTTTCTGCTCTAATCATTATTATTTCTTTCTTTCTGCATGTTTTTGGTTTATTTGCTGTTCTTTTTCTAGCACATCCAGTTTTGCAGTTTGATCTTTGATTTTAGCTCTTTCTTTTTTTTAATGAGGCATTTAGGGCTATAAATTTACCTCTGAGGACTGCTGTATCTGCATCCCATAAATTTTGATATGTCATGTTCTCATTTTCATTCATCTCAAGATATTTATTGAAGTCCCTTGAGATTTCTTCTTTGGCACATGGATCATTTAAGTGTGTGTCATGTAACTTCCATATATTTGTGGATTTTCTGGCACTCTACCTGTTACTGATTTTCAACTTCATTCTATTATTGTCATAGTAGATGCTTTTTATAATTTAAATATTTTTTTTTAATTTTTTGATACTTGTTTCGTGAACCAGTATGTGGTCTATCTAGAAAATGACCTATGAGCACTTGAGAAGAAAGTGTATTCTCCTGCTTTTGGGAGCAATGTTCTTCATATGTCTGTTAGATCTAGTTAATTTATCATAAAAATCATATTCTGTTTCCTTATTGATCTGCTCTCTATATATTTGGTCTGTTAATAAGAGTGGTGTATGGAAGGTTCCAAATATTATTGTACAATTGCCTATTTCTCTCATCAGTTTTACCAGTATTTGCCTCATGTATTTTCAGGCACCATGGTTAAGTGCATAAATATTTATTATTGTTATTTCTTCATGGTGGAATGACCCTTTTGTTAAGATATTGTCCTTCTTTGTCTCTTATAACAGCTTTCAACTTAAAGACTTTAATGCCCAATGTTAGTATAGCTACCACAGTTCACTTTTGGTTACTATTTTCATGGATTATCTTTTTACATCCTTTCACTTTCAAACTATTTGTGTCTTTGGATATAAGGTGAGTCTCTTGTAAACAACATATAGTTACATTGTCTTTTTAAATCCATTTTACCAGTCTGTCTTTTGGTTGGGGAGTATAATCCATTAACATTCAGTATTATTATTGAAAAGCCAGTACTTCCTTCAGACATTTTGTCCTTTGTTTTTGTTTTTAACTGTTTTATTGAGATATATTCATATACCATAAAATCATCCATGGCATACAATCAATGGTTCACAGTACCATCATTTAATTGTGCATTCATCATCCCAAACAGTTTTTGAACATTTTCCTTACTCCAAAAAGAATAAAAAGAATAAAAATTAAAGTAAAAAAGAACACCCAAAGTATTCCAACCCCCCCATCCCACTATTTTTCATTTAGCTTTTGTCCCCATTTTTTCTACTCATCTGTCCACACACTGGATAAAGGGAGTGTGAGCCACAAGGTTTTTACCATAGCACAGTCACACCATGTAAGCTACATAGCTATACAATTGTCTTCAAGAATCAAGGCTACTGGGTTTCAGCTCAACAGTTTCAGTATTTCCTTCTAGCTATTACAATACACTAAAAGCTAAAGAGAGATATCTATATAGCACATAAGAATGCCTGCCAGAGTGACCTCTTGATTCCATTTGAAATCTCTCAGCCATTGAAACTTGACTTTGTTTCATTTCTCTTCCCATTTTGTCAAGAATATTTTCTCAGTCCCATGATGCTGGGTTGAGGCTCATCCCTGAGAGTCATGTCCTGCATTGCCAGGGAGATTTGGCTTACTGCCTTTGTAAAATTTAATGGAAGCATACTAAAATGTTACTCTTAGCCATAGATTCCAGTTTGCCTTCATTATATTCTTTATTATATTTTTCCCCAATACCATCCATTTTACAACACTTGCAAGGCTGACATCCTTTTGTTCTCTCACATGTAAAAAACATTTTTATGTTTGTACATTTAGTCACTATCATTGACCACTCTAGGTTTCACTAAGTTATACAGTCCCAGTATTTATCATCTCTTTCTTTCTGGTGTCATACATACTCATAGCCCTCCTCTTTCAGTTTTACTCACAGACAACTTTGTTCATTTACAGTACTGTGCTACCATCACAAAGTATTTTGCTATCCATTTCTGGATTTATACAAACAATCCTGTTGAACATTCTATACTCTTTCAGCATCAAATGCCCGATCTCTACCCTCTTTCTATCTCCTGATAAGTGTTCTCAGCTTTAACTCTCAAAGTTTGCTAATAAAGGTTAGTTCATATTAGGGAGACTATATAGTATTTGTCCTTTTTTTCTGCTAACTTTGCTCAACATAACATCTTCAAGATTCATCCACATTGTTATATGTTCCGTGACTTTGTTCTGTGTTACAGCTGCATAATATTCTATCATATGTACATATCAGAGATTGTTTATCCTTTCATCAACTGATGGATATTTGGGTTGTTTCCATCTCATCACAATCATGAAAAATGTCACTATATACATCAGTTTACAAACATCTGTTCATGTCTTAATTTTCAGTTCCTCTGAGTATATACCTAGTAATGGAATTGCTAGATCATATGGTAATTCTATACTTAGATTCCTAAGGCACTGCCCTACTGCTTTCCAGAGTGGCTGCACCATTCTACATTCACACCAACAGTGAATAAGTGTGCCTCTTTCTCTATATTCTATCCAGCACTTGTAATTTTTTGTTTTTTGGATAATGGCCATTTTGGTATGTGTGAGATGATATCTCATTGTGGTTTTGATTTGCATTTCCCTAATAGACAGTGAAGTTGAACATTTTTCATGTTTTTGTGCCCTTTGTTTCCTCTTCAGAAAAGTGTCTGTCCATGTCTTTTGCCCTTTTTAAATTGAGTTGCTTTTCTTTCTATTGTTGAGTTGTAGGATCTCTTTGTATATTCTGGATATTAAACCCTTATCTGATACGTGGTTTCCAAATATTGTCTCCCATTGTGTAGGCTGCCTTTTTACTTTGCTGACAAAGTCCTTTGATGTACCAAAGTGTTTAATTTTGGGGAGATCCCATTTATCTATTTCTTCGTTGATTGCTTACACTTTGGGTGTAAGGCATAGGAAACCACCTCCTATAACAAGATCTTTTAGATATTTCCCAACATTTTCTTTTAAGAGTCTTATGATCTTAGTGCTAATGTTTAGTTCTTTGATCCACTTCAAGTTAATTTTTGTATAAAGTGTGAGAAAGGAGTCCTCTTTCATTCTTTTAGATATGAATATCCAGTTCTCCAAACATGATTTATTGAAGAGGCTGCTCTGTCCCAGTTTCTTTGGCTTGACTGCCTTAACAAAGATCAATTTTCTGTAGATGAGAGTGTCATTTCTGAACGCTCAATTTGATGCCATTGGACAGTATATCTATTTTTATGCCAGTAAATGCTGTTTTGACCACTGTTGATTTGTAGTATGTATCAAAGTCATGTAGTGTGAGACCTCCCACTTAGTTCCTCTTTCTCAAGATATTTTTGCCTATTCAGGGCACCTTAACATTCCAAATAAATTTGGTTATTGGTTTTTCTATTTCTGCAAAGTATTTTGAGGGGATTTTAATTGATATTGCATTGAATCTATAAATACATTTAGGTAGACTTAACAGTTTAACTATATTTAGTCTTCCAATCCATGAACACAGTATGTTCTTCCATTTTTTTAGGTCCTGTTTGATTTCTTTTAGCAGTTTCCTGTAGTTTTCTGTGTGTAGGTCTTTTGTGGCCTTGGTTAAGTTTATTCCTAAATACTTTTTTTTTTGGTTCTATTGTAAATGGAATTTTTTCTTGATTTCCTTCCCTGTTGGTCTTTACTTGTGTCTAGGAACACTACTGATATTTGCATGTTGATCTTGTAGCCTGTCACGTTGCTGTATTCATTGATTAGGTCAAGTAGCTTTGCTACAGAGTTTTCTGGATTTTCTACATATAGGATCATGTCATCTGCAAACTGTGAAAGTCTCACTTCCTCTCTGATTTGGATGCCTTTTATTTCTTTCTTTTGCCTAATTACTCTAGCTAGAACTTCCACCACAATGTTGAATAACATTGTGAGCATCCCTGTTTTGTTCCTGATCTTACAGGGATAGCTTTCAATCTTTCCCCATTGAGAATGATATTAGCTGTGGGATTTTCATATATTGCCTTTATCATATTGTGAAAGTTCCCTTCTATTCCTATCCTTTGAAGCATTTTCATCAAGAAAGGCTGTTGAATTTTGTCAACTGCATTTTCTGCATTGGTCATGATGATCATGTGGCTCTTCTGCTTTGATTTATTGATGTGGGTATTACATTAATTGATTTTCTTGTGTTGAACAAAGCTAACATACCTGAAATAAATTTCAACTGGTCATGTTGTATAATTATTTTAATGTGCTGCTGGATTCAATTTGCAAGTATTTTCTTGAGGATTTTTGCATCCATATTCATTAACAAATTTAGTCTAAAATTTTCTTTTTTTTTTTAGTAGTATCTTAGTCTGGCTTTGGTATTAGGGTGATGTTGGTGTCATAGAATGTGGTCAGCATCTTTCCCTCCTCTTCAAATATTTAGAAGATTTTGAGCAGGATTGCTACTAATTCTTTCTTAAATGCCTGGTAGAATTCACATGTGTAGCCATCTGGTCCTGGGCTTTTCTTTTTTCAGAGCTTTTTGATGACTGACTAAATCTCTTTACTTGTGATTTGTTTGTTGACATCATCTATTTCTTCTTGAGTCAATGTTGGTTGTTCATGCTTTTGTAGGAAGTTGGCAATTTCATCTAAGTTGTCTAGTTTATTAGCATATGGTTGCTCATAATATCCTCTCATTATTTTCTTTATTTCTGCAGATTCAGCAATACCCCCTTTCCAATCTCTGTGTTTGTTTGCATCCATTCCCTTTATTATTTTTTGCTAGCCTAGCTGGGGGTCCATCAATTTTATTATCTCAAAGAACCAACTTTAGTTTTGGTGATTCTATTGTTTTCCTGTTCTCAAATTCATTTATTTCTGCTCTAATCTTTATTGCTTCTTTCCTTCTGTTTGTTTTGGGGTTAATTTCCTATTTTTTTCTCTAGTTCCTCCAGATTAACAGTTAATTCCTCACTTTTTGCTGTTTTTTCCTCTTTTAATACAGGCATTTAGGGCAATAAATTTTCCTCTTGGCACCACCTTGGCTGCAACCCATAACTTTTGAAATGTGTTTTATTGTCATTTGCTTCAAGGGATTTACAAGTTTCTCTTGTAATTTCTTCTTTACCCACTGGTTGTCTGAGTGTGCTTTTTATTTCCTACACCTGTCTGTGAATTTTGCCTGTTATTGATTTCCAACTTCATTCCATTAAGATCCAAGAAAGTGTTTTGTATAATATCAATATTTTTTTAATTTGTTGACACTTGCTTTGTGACCCATCTTGTGGTCTACCCTTGAGAATGATCCATGTGTGCTTGAGAAAAGTGTGCATCCTGCTATTGTGAGGGGTAGTGTTTTATAAATGTTTGTTCAGTCTCATTCATTTATCATACAATTCAACACCTCAGTTTCCTTATTTATCTTCTGTCTGGATTTCTATCCATTGGTGACAGCAGTGTATTGAAGTCTCCAACTATTATTGTAGAGGTATCTACTTCTCCATTCAGTATTGTCAGTGTTTGCCTCATGTATTTTGGGACACTCTGGCTTGCTGCATAAATATTTATGATTGTTATGTTTTCTTGATGATTTGACCATCTTATTAATATATAGTGCCCTTCTTTGTCTCTTTTAATTGTTTTATATTTGAAGTTTAATTTGATATTAATATGGCTACTTCCATTTTTTTTCTGGTTATTGGCATGAAATATCTTTCTTTCAACCTTTCACTTTCATCCTATTTTTACCCTTGTGTCTAAAGTGAGTTTCTTGTAGACAGCATATAGATGGGTCCTGTTTTTTAATCCATTCTGCCAGTTTGTGTCCTTTTATTGGGGTGTTAAGCCATTAACATTTAATGTTATTACTGTAAGGACAATACTTTCTTCTACCATTTAGTCTTTTGGATTTTGTACATCGTATCTTATTTTTCCTTCTCTTTCCTTTTTCCCTTCCTGACAGTTTTAATTTCTATATTCTTCTTCAAAACTCTGTTTCCTGTCTTTTCCTATCAGCCTATAACTCTACCTTTAGTATTTCCTCTAGTGTAGGTCTCTTATTCACAAACTCTCTCAATGGCTGTTTTTCTGAAAATATTTTAATATCTCTCTCATTTTTGAAGGACAGTTTTGCCATATATAGAATTCTTGATTGGCAGCTCCTCTGTTTCAGTATCTTCAATATATCATGCCACTGTCTTCTCACTGTACAGAGAAATCTGTACAGTCTTATTGAGATTCCCTTGTATGTGATGGATTGCTTTACCCTTGCTGCTTTCAGGATTCTCTCTTTGTATTTGACATTGGACAATCTAATCAGTAAGTGTCTTGGAGTAGATCTATTTGGATCTATTCTGTTTGGGGTACACTGTACTTCTTGAACCTGTATTTTTCTGTCTTTCATATTAGATGGGAAATATTCAGTGAATATTTCCTCTATGATTCTTTCTGTCCCTTTCCTCTCTCTTCTACCTCTGGGAAACCCATAACACATGTATTCATGTACTTCATGTTGTCACTCAGCTCCCTAAGACCCTTCTCATATTTTTCCATTCTTTTCACCATCTGTTCTTTTGTGTGTATGAACTCAAAGTCTTGTCTTCCAATTCACTGAACCTTTCTTCTGCCTGTTCAAATCTGTTTTATTCCACCATTGTCTTTTTCATCTCCTCCATTATGTCTTTCATTTCCATAAGTTCTGCCATTAGTTTTATCAAGTTTATGAATTCTTCTTTATGGTCATTCAGTGTCTTCTTTATATTCTTCATCTCTTTTGCTATATGTTCCCTCAGTTCATTGACTTTATTTTTGAATTGATTTAGAAGATTTCTTAGAATATCTTTAATTATTTCTTCCTTCAGTTCACTGAATTGATTCAGCATTAGTTGCCTCAACTCCTGTATCTTAGTTGAACTGTTAGGTTGTTCCTTTGGCTGGTCCATATTTTCATGTTTCCTATTATGGCTCATTATCTTAACCTGTCTAGACATCTGACTTTCTTGATTAGTTTATTCTGGAACTTGTTTTCACTTTTTTACCTAGGGTTTTCTTGTTGGTTGGCTTTGTTCTCTAACCTTTGGTGTTCAGTTCAGCTTATTCTAGACTTATACCTTAGGTTTAATTTACCTGATCAGAGTTTTTCACCTCCTGGTTTTCTGTTTCTTGCCCTGCCTCTATGTAGCCTTTTTGTGTGAGGATCTCCTCAGATATCATCAACATCAGTCAGGTTTTCCCAGTCCAGAGAGGCCCATGTCTCAGAAGGAGGGTATGGAGTTTCCTTGAGAATGAGACCCTCTTGTGAGGCCTTTCAATTGTGTTTTTCCTATTCTGTTCAGCGGGTGGCACTTTCCAGCCCACAGCTCCCCTACCAGTGTGAGGAGGTGTGGAGACTTTAGCTCTCCCAGTGACCCTGATCCTGTCAGGGTCATGGCTGACTGAAATTGGTTTCTGAATTCCAGCCCCTGGGGTCTGAGTTTCCTGAAGGGGGGCTGCCACTAGAACTGGACCATGCCCCCCTTTTCCTGGGGGAAGTTATACCCTTTAGGAAATTGTCTCCCCCAGTAGAGTTATTGCTTTGTCTCTCAGAGCTAACTTAGCTGTGTCCTTGCATGAACCTAAATTGCAAGACTTGAGGCTTTCTGTAATGGGTTACTTAGAAGAGTAATTTAAAAAAAATGAAAAAAGAAAAAGAAATGCCCAGTATAGACTTTTTTTTTAATTATTGTGATTGTTCACATACCATACTATTATCCAAAGATCCAAAGTATACAACCAAATGCCTCTGGTACCATCATATGGCTGTGCATCCATCACCACAATTAATTTTTGTTCAATATTTGGAATATTTTCATTGCTCCAGAAAAGAAATAAAGACAAAAAAAAAAGGAAACTCGAATCTTCCCGTATCCCTAATCACCACCCCCCTCCATTGTTGACATGTAGTATTGGTATAGTATATTTGTTACTGTTTATGAAAGAATGTTGAAATACTAATTGTAGTATATAGTTTGCAATAGGTATATATATTTTTTCCTTTATGCCTCTCTATTATTAACTTCTAGTTGTAGTGTCATACATTTGTTCTGGTTCATGGAAGAGATTTCCAATATTTGTACAGTTAATGTCAGACATTGCTCACCACAAGGTTCTCACTGTTTTATACATTCCCATCTTTTAACCTCCAGCTTTCCTTCTGGTGACATACATGATTCTGAGCTTCCCCTTTCCACCACATTCATGCACCATTCATCACTGCTAGTTATTCTCACAATGTGCTACCATCACCTCTGTTCATTTCCAAACATTCAAGTTCAACCTAGTTGAACATTTTGCTAGTACTAAGCAACTGCTCCCCATTCTTTAGCTTCATTCTATATCTTGGTAACTTATATTTTTTGTTTATGAGTTTACATATTATAATTAGTTCCTATCAGTGAGACCATACAATATTTGTTCTTATGTGTCTGGCTTATTTCACTCAGTATATTGCCCTCAAGTTTTCATCATCAACCTATTTTTTTTAATATGGTTTTGTTCACATGCCATACATTCCATCCTAAGTAAACAATTGACGGTTCCCTGTATAGGCACATATTTATGTGTTCACCACCCTCATCATTATCTATATAAGGACATCTACATTTCTTCCACAAAGCAGGATGAAGAGTCAAAGAAGGTAAAGAGGCAAAAGGAAAACAAAAATGAAAGAGAAAAAAAAAGAAAACACATATAAACAAACAAACAAAAACTGAGAGGACAGCTAGGAAGCAGCAAACGGTAAGATAACCTCAGATTAAAGTAGAATAAAGAGTCAGACAACATCACCAATGCCAAGAGTCTCATACCCCTCCACTATGTCCCTCTCTTATCTTCATTTACCTTGGTATATTGCCTTTTTACATTAAAGGAAACATAATACAATGATTCTGTTAATTATAGTCTCCAGTTTATGTTGATTGTATCTTCCCTCAACGCCTCTCTATTTTTAACACCTTGCAAGGTTGACATACATTTGTCCCCCCTCATGAAAAAACAAATTTGTGCATTTTATTACAGTTGTTGAACACTATAGGTTTCACTGAGTTATACAGTCCCAATCCTTATTTTTCCTCTTTTCTTCTGGTGTCCCACTTGATTCTAATCTTCCTCTTTCAACCATATTCATAGTTATCTTTGTTCAGTGTACTTACAGTGCTGTTCTGTCATCACCCATAATTGTGTTCCAACCTCTCACTCCTGTCTTTTCCTATCAGTCTATAGTGCTCCTTTTAGTATTTCCTGAAGAGCAGGTATCTTGTTCACAAACTCTCTCATTGTCTGTATTTTAGAGAATATTTTGATTTGAAATCTCCCTCATATTTGAAGGACAGTTTTGCTGGATATAAGATTCTTGGTTGGTGGTTTTTCTCTTTCAGTATCTTAAATATATCACACCACTTCCTTCTTCCCTCCATGTTTTCTGCTGAGAAATCCACACATAGTCTTATCAAGCTTCCTTTGTATGTGATGGCTTGTTTTTTTCTTGCTGTTTTCAGGATTCTCTCTTTGTCTTTGATGTTTGATAATCTGATTATTAAGAGTTTGGGCATAGGCCTATTCAGATCTATTCTGTTTGGAGTGTGCTGTGCTTCTTGGATCTGTAATTTTATGTCTTTCTTAAGAGATGGGAAATTTTCATTAATTATTTCCTCTATTATTGCTTCTGCACCTTTTCCTTTCTCTTTTCCTTCTGGGACACCAATGATACATACATTTCTGTATTTCATTTTGTCCTTAAGTTCCCAGAGATGTTGCTCATGTTTTTCCATTCTTTTCTCTATCTCTTCTTTTGTGTGTAGGCTTTCAGATGCCTCATTTTCCAGTAACTGAGTGTTTTCTTGTGCCTCCTGAGATCTGCTGTTGTATGTTTCCAATGTGTCTTTCATTTCTTATGTTTTGCCTTTCATTTCCATAGATTCTGCCAGTTGTTTTTCAAACTTTCAATTTCTGCCTTATGATCGCCCAGTGTTTTCTTTATAGCCTTTATCTCTTTTGCATATCTTCTCTAAACTTTTTGAACTAATTTAGCATTAGTTGTTTAAATTCCTGTATCTCAGCTGAAGGGTAAATTTGTTCCTTTGACTGGGCCATAACTAAGTTCTTCCTATTGTAGGTTTTTGTTTTATGTTGTCTAGGCATCTGACCTCCTTGGCCACCCCAATCAGGTTTTCCCAGATGAGAACAGGCTCAAGTCCCAGAAGGAAGAATTATTGAGTATCCCATTTCCCTGATGGTGTGTCTTAGAGGATTGACACACCCTGTGATTTTCTGCCCAGCAGTTGGAACCTGTCAGCCTGTCAGTCTAGACTGGTATAAGGAGGTGTGGCCCATGGCTGTTTTCCCCCAGGCTCTGGGGTCTTGTTCTGAATGGAAGGTGGGTAGTAGAGCTGGACCTCACTTCTTTCCTCTTTGGAAGCTAAGCCCCCTAGAGAGAGAGATCATTTGCATGTAAATAGATTCTTTGTTTTTATGACTCTGCTATCTCTACCCTTGTCTGGGTCAGAGTGCTGCAAGTTTAAAATGGCTGAGGCTTTCTCTACTGCAGAGCAAAGCAAGCTGAAAATGGTTGAGGCTTTCTCCACTGAGCTACCCAGGTTGAGAGAGAGAGAAAGGGAAAGCCTCCTTTCAGGGTCAGTCTATGCCGCCCAGATTCACCCATCAGCCAGAGATAGCTCCCGATCCTTTGTTCTCCACATCCTGAGACAGATACATCCCCTGAGTCTCCAAGGTCAGTCACCCCCAAAAGCCTCTGTGTGCTTATTGGGGATCTGTAGTTTGTATTGGGTAGTTAACATTAAAACCCCAGTTGGAGCTTAGCTGAGGTATATTAATTTGTTCAGAGAGTGCCACTCTCTAGCACCACAAGCCTTTGCAGTTCAGGCTGCCATGAGAGAGGGTGCTCTCAGCTCATGTCTGCAGTTTTGACTTACAGATTTTATGCTGTGATCTTGGGTATTTCTCCCATTCCAGATTGTTGCACAATGTGTGGACAGTAATGGTTGTCTCCCAGCAGTTATTCCAGATCCTTTACTAGTTGTGCCTGGTTTTTATTAGTTGCTCTGGAGGGACTGACTAACTTCCACTCCTCTCTATGCCACCATCTCCTCCTGGCCCAGTATAGACTTTTTAAAAAAAAGTGTTTTAATTCTGTCCTTGCAGTTCTGATGGGCTATTGAAATGCAAAATGACAAGGAGTTGTAGAGCAATTGAGGAGCAAAATGAAACCAGAAAAACTGGCTTTTCAGAGAAGGCCTTCTGGGTTTGCATATGTACCTGATTCTGTTTTATCCCAGACCTTCTCTGTATTATGTTCATCCCCAATTCCAAAAGTCTCTGTTTTAGGTCTTTTTTTGTTGTTGTTGTTTTGCTGTTTTTGCTAGCCCTATCTCCTCTCCACTGGGCTAACTACTCCCACATTCTCCTGGGTCTGGTCTCAGTTTATCTATGGTTTGAGTTTCTGTTCAGCATTCTGAGTTTGTTAATTAGTTCTGCAACTGGGGCCAAGTTGAGCCTCCCTCCTGGTTCCCAGCACCAATGGCCCCTCCTCCCTCAGGAAACCAGCCACAAAACAGTCTGTTGTGCCTGACAGGGAGGGGCATGGGCCCCTGGCTATGAGAACTTACAGATTTCACTGATCTCAGCTGTCCTATGTGCTCAAGACTGTTGTATGACATCGTCCAAACTCAGATTTCCCTGAGATGACTGTTCCACACAGTTCCCAGCAATCTACCAGCTGTCCCAGGGGAGTAACTAAAACCCATACCTCACCACTCCACCATCTTGTCCTGCCCCCTACATAAACTTTTTAATGTGCATTGCTTTTTTCCTAATACATAATAAGACTTAATGGGCAATCTTTTTAAAATACGGAAATGAGGAAAGAAACCAAAGAACATTGTCTCTAATCACATGTTAATGTAAAGTTTTACATTTTAGTGCATGTCCTTCTAGAGACTATGTGTGCATGTGTGCCGTTTTGTGTAGATACCTAATTAAAGAAAGTTAAGTATATAGATTTGACAGTTTCTGTTATGTATTTTTCATTTACATGTATTTTATCACATTTTTTAATGTGCGAAAATTTGTGCTGAGAAAAGCATAATATTCCGCTGTGTTATGTGATTCTTTTACTTTGGAGTAATTTGCTCAATTGTTCCTCCAACATGGGTATTGTGCCTGGTCCTAGGCATTTGCTACCATAATTAATGCTACAACACACATTCTCATACACACATCTCTGATTATTTCCTTAGGATACACTCCTAAAAAAGGAATAATTGGGTCATAGAGTATGGGTATTTTAATGATCTTGACAAATGCTGCCATGCTGTCCTCCAGAAAGTTTCCATACATTGGTATTCCTGCAAGCAACATATTACACTATCTATTTGAATTTCTTTAATTATAAGTCATATTGAATAGTTTACTGTGTTCATTAACCATTTATCATTTTTGAGGTTCTTCACATGGGTGGAGATGCATCCACTGGCAATTTGCTCATTGCCTATTTTCCCTAATTATTGAGCTATTACGAATTTAATCTTTTGAGTCACATATACATAGAAACTTTTTCTCCCAACTTCCATTTGATTGCTAATATATTTATATTTTTAGGACATACATCTTTTAATGCATTTGTATGCAAACCTTTGCATTTTTTCTATTTTCCCACTTTGCATATCTATGATTTGTAATTTTTTCCACATCATAAGATTGTGTATCTACCTATATTTTCTTCTATTTAACTTCCATTATATGATTTTTATCTCACCAAGTTTTCTTCATTTCATTGTTTTAGTTTCTTTGTAGTTTACTATTTATGAATTATAATCCAACTCTTTCAAAGATATATTTATTTTATTGATGCAATTTATGGAGACATTTAGCATTTTGATATGGATCCTTAACATTTGAATCAGCAGAAGAGTTTATCTTCTCACATTTATGATTATGTCTTCATTAGCTAGTAGGTGGAGAGAGAAGGGCAAATTATTTACAGCTTAGCCCTATAGGATCGAGGATGAAACCTCCAGTTTTCATTCAACCAATAATTTTTAAACATTAGCCTCCATCTTTGTCTGGTAAACTCTCATTGAAAGTTAGACCATAGTGTTGTAACCATAAAGTACTGTCATTCTCTCAGAAGCTTACTGATATTTCTTGGTGGAGAAAATTGACAAAAGGTGAGCATGGTAAAAAACTCCAGTATTGAAGATAAGACCTTCAATAACTTTAATGCAGGGTGCTGTGATTTTTGTCCAATACTGTTATGTCCCATATTGTTCCAATGTCTAATTCAAATCATGTTACATTTCTTCCTCCTATATATATCCTATATCAACCAACAGATTCTGTTGGACATTTTCTTTACATATAGTCACATAGAAAATTCTTTAAGTATGACCAGTGCTTAACCGTGTGTTTAATCCACTGTAATAAAGCAAAATGCTGTTGATTAATGAAGCAACTGACAGATTAAGTTGGTACACACAATTACAGTGAATTGACCTATTTTATGTTAAATTAAAATAGTTTGAAAGTGTGACAGACGAAAACATCCCTTCTTCTAATCTATTTTATTCATTGTTTTCCCATGGTGTGCCGGTTTGACTGTATTATGTCCCCCAGAAAAAGCCATATTCTTTGATGCAATCTTGTGGGGCAGACAGAATAGTGGGGATTAAGCTGGAACATTTGAATTAGGTTGTTTGCATGGAGATGTGCCCCACCCAGCTGTGGATGATAACTGATGGCTCATGGCTTCAGAGGCTAGAAAGCTTGCTTCCTGCCAGGGTCAGTGTCTCCTGACTGGCTGGCAATGTTTGGGATTTCCTGGCTTTTCTGTTACATGACAATGCACATGGAAGCATGTTCTCCTTTCTATCCTGAGTTCTGCTGACTTCCAGCTTCTGGCTACTCCCTGTGGCATCTCTTTCCATGTGCAATATATACTTTTAAGGACTTCAGCCACATTATATTAAAGCCCACCTTCATTCAGTGTAGGCACATCTTAACCAATAACATCTTCAAAGCTCCTATTTATACTTACAGAACTGGAGATTGGGACTTGAACATTCCCTTTGTAGGGGCATGACTCAGTCCCTAACAAAAACCATCAACTATTCAGGGCCTATCTTCTACCTGAGACTTAATTTATTAGCTTCTTATTAGCTGTTTGCTGAGAGCCAAGACTTGTGATAATAAACTCCAGAGAATTAAATGCTGATAAATAATGAAGGGATGAGGCAGAATATGCAGTATTGGAGCTATGTACTGAAGGTAAGTTAGATGTAATCTTTTACATAGGAAAGAAAGATCCAGAGAGGAAGGAGGGTAAAACCCCATGGGCTTGTCTTCACCTTAAAATGAAGAAGGTGAAGGAATGATTTGGTAATGCTTTCTGTTTAGTAGACTATTAATTTTTGAATATATTAAAATCACTGATAAACTTCCTTACTTCACAATTAGAATTTTTCTTCATCTTACTTCTGCCATAACTATCCTTGGTGGACTTTAATTTGAATAAAAATTGAACTGAAACCTAGAACTTTTGATTTTTTTTTTTTATATCTGAGCATCTTCACACCTAGAAAAAAAATTAAGATGCATTTTATTTATACATATTTACTATGATACATAATGGGTTATGCTATGCTATTCTACACAATGCAAAAGGAAAGAATCATCTTCCTTCTTCCTTGGTAGGGCATCCATGTGGGAAGTGTCCAAATCTATTTAACCATATGACATATCACAAACTTTTGCATACAGTTTGAATCTTTTTCCATGTAAAATATTTCTTTGTATTAAATGCCCATGCCAGAAAGCTGGCATAGGATTGTGCAACTTTTCTGATAAAAGATCTGCAAAAATTCATCAAGGCCTCACTACTTCATCAAGATGTATTATTTGGCAGGTAGTTCACTAACTGGACTTTATAGCAATTATTGTCTTCAGAGCTGCCAGTTGATTCTGCTGTTTCCTTTCAAACATAATGGGAATGCCAAAGCATTTGAAATTACCTGCCAACCCATAGATAATTCTGTGGACTCTAAAGCTGACATTTATTTAAAGGAAACTGGACACAAACATCTACTATTTTATGAAAACAGTACCCAAAAGTTTATTTTTTGATAACTAGCAGAGATATAAAAAATCAATTTGCTTCCTAAGTACATTATAGAAGTAGATTACCTGTGGGAAGGCACATTGATCTTAGAAGAATTTAATTTAATTTGTGTTTGTGAAGTTATTTTAATGTCTGGGTATCTCTACCTTCCACAATTTTGAAAGCTTACAAGCTTTTATCAGTAAGTGTAAGGTTTTTGGATTCAGTTATTTACTCTCATATCCCACAGGATCTGAAGGGTCTGTGAAAAATGCCAGTGCTTTATGAACATGGCATACAAATAGATATTTTATGGTGATTATGTTCAAATCCATTTTACTATGTGAAACACTGTGTCAGAGCTATAGCTTTTTACATTTCAATAAAGCTATCCTGGGAGAATATTCATTATCAGCTCTATTGGCCTTATTTCCTCTTTAAAAGACATTAGGCAAAGGAAGAGCTACAGAGATATGTATTTCACCAACTTTTAATGATGCATATTGCTGACTTTAACATGAATCATTTATTAACGCAGATGCAAATAATCCCATGAGGAATAAAGACTGAAATTACTGCAAAGAAACAATTGTTAGAGCTGAAAAGAGACCTAGAAAAAAGTTTGGTTCACCCTCTCATTTTGGAAACAAGGAAATCCAGGCCACCATGGTAGTTTGTTTTCAATCTTTGAAGGAAGGGTCACTAAACCTTCTGAGAAGCTAATTTACATGCAGGTGAAAAATATCTATTGATTTTCAGTATAAAATAAATGCAAAAGCATCTGGGAGATTTGGAAGAAGAGTACATGCTTTAAAATATCCTAATGTAGTTTGAACAAGTTAATGTCCAAGTAAACAGGTCATATAACCACTAAAATTGCATTATGTCTACCTGGAAAAGTGCATATATTATTATAAAAGATAATTTTTATACAATTTCATGGGATTCATAGACACTCTGAAACTCATTTATGATTCCTTTAATTCATGAACTTTAGGTTACTAATCTTCAAGTCATTTATTGAATGTGGCACAAAAATTCAAACAAAAACTTTTATGCTATTCCACCATATCATGTTGTCTTGAAAGGAACTTTTCCTCCATTATTGCAGATTGGTTGAACTAAGTAACAAAGATGTAAAAGCAAGCCAAGAGACTTGAGTAAGAGATAGGAGTTAATATCAAAGCATAAATATAAACAAGAATATAGGATCAAAAAATATGTAATAATATTGACCAATGATGCATGATAGAAAGCCCAGAAATATATCCAACTTTGGGAAATGTGAAATATGGTATGTCTACTGACTTCCTATTTCATTTTTATCTGTCTTAAAAACTACCATTCAAAACTCTATCCATTAGTTTTCCTTTTACCAATGATATGCCATTCAACCTATCATAGATCAGAGTTCCATTTATGTGTGGGCTTGTTTCTGGGCTTACTTTGCTGTTTCACTGATCAGTTTGTCTATCCTTATATCAATAACAAACTATGCTACTTACTCCAACATCAAATTGCTCAATACCTGGGAGTGAAATCCTTCTCTTCTTGGTCTTTTCTGATGTATCTTAGTTGCATTTATTTTCTTATAAATCTGTTAAATACCACAATAATCCATGTTGGGATCCTTGTTGGAGGTGTTGCACTGATCAGTTGGGATATTCATATTAAGTTAGGGAAAGGGTGCATTAATTCATTTTGTTTTTCTTAAGTATAAATACATATTAAATTTTATTACAAATTTTTCTGTATTTATTGAGATGATCATATTTGTCTCCTTTATATTTTCAGTGAGATGAATAACATTTACAAATATAATGTTTAATCATACTTGCATATCTAGGAGAATCTCAAGTTAGTAAGAGTTGTAATTTTTAAAATATATTGCAGAATTCAATTTGCTAATACAGTAAATTTCAGAAAATAGTGCAAGCCTATGCACATAGCTGGCAGGGAGTCACAAGGGGTCTCCTGCATGATGTAAATCCAAGTCAAATCCATTGATGTATTGTGGTAACATCTGATGGTAGTTTAATGCTGAAGCTTAAATATATATAATATCTATCTATCTATAATATCCACATATACAAAAAGTTCCTGGCCTCATAAAAATATTCAGAAATACATTGGTTCACTAGAGTTAATACTATTGGCCCAACTGAGAGTTATTGGACTTGGAAAATCCAGGTACACAGGGACCTGATTTCCACATCCCTGCTTCTCAAAATGGGATTGAATGCCATTTCTTCAGCAGGCTGCTCTGCTTTCTGCATGTTCATCTTCTTGATAGGATACAACTCTAACCTCTTAAATAGGTCTCTTAAAGAGGGCACTGACTACAGGATAAGAACAAGTCACTAATTGCCTTATTTTCTAACTTGTATTATTGCAAGTTTTACTGAATTTATTTAGAATTTCTACATCTATCTTCAGGGCTCAAGTAGACCTGAAGCTATCATTTCTCATACTCTCCTTGTCTAGTACTGGCCCCATAGGATGAGATGTGTAGTATTCACTCTTTTTCTGGAAGAGCTGAAACAAGATGAAATTTGTGGTAGATGGCAAAATATGGAGCTCCAGGAAAGAGTCCCTCCACCAGAAGAACTATTAAACAGTGAGGAACTGCCAGAATCAACTATTTCAAACTCCAGAGTCCAGGAGAACACAGTAAAGAATTCAGAGAACAGCAAAAGGAAGGGTCCAGTAAATTACATTAAATATCAGTTAATTGCTCTCTTCACAAGGCATATATTGTGATCCATCCCACATTCTCCTGGCAGATGGAAGTGGGGTCACTGATTTTGATTAGCTACTTTGCAATTCTGGGGGCTTTGCTCTGAGGGCAGCCATTGTTCCAACCTTCCCAGACAAAGGCAGTGGAGGAGACCTGAAAATGTAAGCTTCCTCAGTGTTGAAGAGAATAGTTGAAGGGCTATATTGGCTGGACACATGCTATGTTAAGAAAACACAGCATAAGGAGAAAGAATCTCCTGAAACCCTTCCTGGCCCATCCTTCATCCTTTCTCAGTTTGAAGCCAGCCAGTGATCCTTTGATGGTCCCTGGCTGGAAAAAACTGAGTTGGGAAACTCCTCCCTGGATGGCCCCCTTCCAGAATTTGCCCTCCAGGCAAAAGCAGCTTGAGACAACAAAAGCACTGTAAGAAATAATCCAGGTGGATGCATAGGGCAAAGCCCTACCTGCTCTAAGTCTGGTGGTTGAACACCCAGGAGAGGGATAAGGTCTGTTCACTGGGAAGTAGAGGAGGCATTCAAACTCAGGTGGCTAAGGCACAAACCCAGGACAAGACATAGCCCAGAAAAGACTGGGCAATCCCTATACTCTGCATTTGCCTAGAGCTGACTTTCCTGATAGGAGGGCTGAAATCTGACTGAGAGCACTGGCCAATGTAAAACCAATTTACAAAGATGGTGAAAGTTTTTTGTTTTGTTTTGTTTTGTTTTTGTTTTATTTTTGAATAGGTTTGATTGGTTTGTTAACTCCTAACACTAAAGAAAATCTCTGTCATATCACCAGCTAGGCATGAACAAAAGAAACAGACTTCTCAGGGAATAAATCCCAGAGCTAACATTTTAAATTAAGATCTATAGTGTGTAACAAAAGGTTATAAGATGAACAAAGAAACAGGAATTGATGGCCTATCTGAAGGAAGAGGATAAAAATATAGAAAAAAATCAATAAAGAAGACAAGGATGTGGACATCCTGGAAAAATTTTAAAAATGTCCCTCAATATGCTCAAGGAGGTGAAGGAAAACACAGAGAAAGAACTAAAGGATGCCAGGAAAACAAAGAGTGAACAATATGATAATCTCAACAAAGAGACAGAACTTTAAAAATGAACAAAACAGAACTATTGGAGTTGAAGAACATAATAACTTTTATGAAAAATCCCCAGGAGGGTTTCAAGAGCAGAATGTAATTGGAAGAAGAAAGAATCAGTGAACTCAAGGAAAAGACAATTGAAAGGAGTCAAGCTGAGGAAAAGGAAGAGAAAATAATTATAAAACAAAAGTAGCCTGAGTCCCCTGGGATGCCATCATTCATTACATTGTACATTATGAAAATCCAGAAGGAGAAAAAAGAAAGGGCAGAAGGAATATTCAAAGAAATAATGACAGAAAACTTTCCAAACTTAGCAAAAGCCATCAATATGCACATCCATGAAGCCCAGAGAACAAAACAAGAGATACTTGTAGAACAAAATATGCCCCATCACAAACTGATCAAACACTCAAAAGCAAAGGACAGTAGACAGTTCTGAAAGCCGCAGGTGAAAAAGCAACATGTTATATACAAGGGAGTCCAAATTAGATTAACTGTTGATTTCTCCTCAGAAACCATGGAGACAAAAATGGAATGGCTTGAAATACTTTAAGCTGAAAGAAAACAATTGGCAACCAAGAATTTATTATTCAGAATGACTTTATTTGAAAAATAAGAGAGGGATGAAGACATTCCCAGATAAACAAAAGCTGAGGGAATAATTAGAAAAATAAGAACAAACTATATTCAAACCAAACCAAAGGGAGAAAATAACAAAGGTTAGCATGGGGATAAATGGCATTTAGAATACAAAAAACAACAGTGAAAATCAACAAATCAAAATTTGTTGTTTGAAAAGTTCAAAAACATTGACAAACCTTTAACCAGAGTTATGAAGAAAAAAGAAAAAGGGAGCAAATAACTAAACTCAGATATGGTCAGGGGACCTTATTATTTATTCTACTGAAATAAAAAGGACTATAAGAACAACTGTATGCCAATAAATTACATCATCTAGATGAAATGGACAAATCCCAGAAACACACAAACTAATTGTGCTGACTCCAGAAGAAATAGAAGAGCCCATTAAACCAATAACTAGTAAAGAGATGAAATCAATTGTCAAAAAACCCTCAACAAAGAAAAGTCCAGGACCATATGGCTTCACAGGGAAAACTTACAAATATTTGAAGAATAATTAAGAGCAACCCTACTGAAATTCTTCCAAAAAAATGAAGAGGAGGGAACACTCCCTAATACATTCTGTGTGTCTAACATTATCATCATACCAAAGCCAGATAACAATACCACAAGAAAAGAAAATTACAGACCAGTATCTCTTATTAATATGGTGTTTTAGTTTCTTGAGCTGATCCAGTAAATTTTATGAAATGGGTTGGCATAAACAATGAGAAATTATTAGCTTACAGTTTTGGGGCCATGCAAATATCCAAATCAAGACATCATCAAGGAAATGCTTTCTTCATGAAGACTGGCTGCCAGAAGTCCTTGTCACAAGGCAAGGTGCAAGGCAGTATCTGCTGGTCTTTCCCCTCTCCTCTGGGTTTTGTTGATTTCAGTTTCTTGCTTCTGTGACTTTCTCTTTCTGAATTTCATTCTCTTATAAAAGGCTCCAGTAATAGGATTAAGAACCATCCTGATTGAGGTGGAACACATCTTAACTAATGCAACCTCATCAAAAAGTCCTACTTACAATGGGTTTACATTCACAGGAATGGATTAAATTTAAGAACTTGTTTTCTCTGCGGTACATACAGCTTCAAACCACCTGGCCACTCTATCCATACAAATTTTCCCCTTTTAGAGCACATAATGGTAAAAAAAAAAAAAAAAAAAAAAAACATAAAAATTGCTTAAGCATAAGAATACATGTAATAAAGAGAAAGAAAGAAAGAAAGAAAAAGAAAGAAAGAAAGAAAGAAGAATCAAAGGAAAAAAAGAAGAAAAAGAGAGAGGTAGCTATAATAAATGATTTAATATAATGAAAACCTGAAAAGTGTAAGTCATGGCATTTTCTAAATGGGGAGAATCAATACTGTAAATATGCCAATAATCTCCACAATACATTTATATATTTAATAAAACTAGGATACAAATCTGCTTTTCTTGTCTGAAAAATTTATTTCGTAGTAATGGAACAATATACCAAGCAATAATACTGAAAAAAAATATTTAAAAATTAAGCACATTGTGATGGTTGGGTTCATGTGTCAACTTAGCTAGGTAGCCTAGCTGTCTGGTCAAGCGAGCACTGGCCTGATGATTGCTGTGAGGATATTTGAGGCTAGTTAGTAAACCAATGGGCTGGTTTGTCGGATCATCAGTCAATTGACTGCGGCTGACTGATGACTCATCAAGGGGCGTGCTTCCGCAGTGAGAGAATGCAATTGGCTGGATTTGGTCTGGGTGATCAGTTGGAGGCTTATAAGCCAGACGGTTAGAGAACCTTCATTTCTTCAGCTGCTCAGTGAAGCATTTCCTGGGAGTTTGTCGAAGTTGCCAGTTTGTTTCCTGAGGAGTTCGTCAAAGTTGTCGGTTTGTTTCCTGAGGAGTTCGTCAAAGTTGCTGGTTCATTTCCTGAGGAATTCGTCAAAGTTGTCGGTTCATTTCCCAAGGAGTTCGTTGGACATCTTCCTTGGAGTTGACAGCTTGTTGACGACTCTGCAGAATTTGGACTCGTGCGCTCCTGCAGTTGCGTAACTTACTTTTACAATTTGATAATCAGAGACATCTCTCATTGATTCTGTTTCCAAGGAGAACCCTAACTAATACACACATGAAAGTTGGTTATCAAATATTCAGATGCAAACAGCAGCAAAAATAGAATCTCTGGTCACTGCACAGAGGTAGAAAAATCAATGGACATAGACCCTGATTATGAAGGTAATAAAAAGATAGAAGTAAGGAGATAGATGAAGATTATCAATAACCATAGATTTAATAATAAATTAGTATAGAATGGATTTTATCTTTGGAAATACTGAACAAAAGGAGGATTTTTTCAATAAATGACAAGGTGGTAAATGCAAATTTTTTAATGTGTAAAAAATAAGTTAAATTCCATGTTAATAAATGATCCAAAATGAATATGACCATCCTTTAAAAGTTAATGAAAGCTGTAGAACTTCTATTCAGAACACAAGTATCTATGTACCTGTAAAAACTGTATCTCTAACCCCAAGTGTTTCAAGAAGTCCCCATGTTCTCCATTCATTGCATGAAGTTAGGTTTCATCTAGCCATCTGTTTTAGTTTTCTTGGCTGCTCAAATAACATATGACGGGTCAGTTTAAACAATGAGAAATTATTAGCTCATAATTTTGAGACTAAAAGAAAGCACAAATCAAGATGTCATCAAGATGATGCTTTCTTCCTGAAATCTGGTATCCTGGAGTTGGCTTTCAGAGACCCTTGATCATTGGCTCCTCTGTCACATGGCAATATACATGGGGGCCTCTCCGTTCCCTTCAGGGTCCATTGAATTTCAGCTTCTTGCTTCCCACTGCTTTCTTTCTCTGTGTCTGAATTTTATTCTGCTCATAAAGGACTCCAGTGATAGGATTAGGACCCATCCTGATTGAGGTGAGATATACCTTAACTGAAGTAACTTCATCATTAAGTCCTGCTTACCATGGGTTCACATCCACAGGAATGGATTATGCTTAATAACAAGCTTTTCTGGGATACATACAGATCCAAACCACCGCACCGTCATTGCAAGTCATTAGATTTGACCACATAAAATTCACAAATTTTCACTTAAGAAATATTTTTTTAAATAGTCACATGCAAAATAGATGACAGGCAAATGATGATGCATCCTTAACATATACAGAGTATTACAATAAAGCAAAGATGAGAACTACAGTACAAATAGACACAAATGAATGAATAGCCAAATTTCAAAAATGCAAATGGATGCTAAAATTATGACAAATACATAATAACACTACTAACCAAAAAATACAGAATAAGTAAGTGGTATCTTTAATAAGAAATAGTCAAATGCTTTAAGATTAAGTCCTAGTAAAAGTAAGATTAAACAGGCACTTTAAAGCATTATTGGTTGTATCAAAATCAGTCCAAATTTTCTGGAATAACAGCAAAATGTATCTATTTCTAAAATAGGTGTACATTTCAGAGATTATTTCAAAGAATCTAGGATAAAATAGAATTTTAACAGATAAAGATTTTATCTCAACCTCACTCATACTAGTGAAAATCTAAAAGACTCTAAAATGACACAAGTTAAGAATTATAATTTTCACATGACATAATACATAAAGGTTATTATGACATAATACATAAAGGTTATTTAGTTATTTGGGAAATGTCCCTGATATTTGTTTTTACATAATGTAGGTTTTTGTGAAAAAATGAGGAAATAATGAAGTAAATTGTATATGCACTTAACATACACACATGCACACATATATATTCATATATAGAGATAGATAAGCAATGGACAACAAAAATTTAAAAAAATGATCAAGTTCCTTAGTCATCAGGCAAATCCAAATTAAAAGTGCAATGCAATACAGTAATACTAAACACTAATCAGAAACAGCTACACTAAAAAAGATGGAGATTACCAAATATTGGAGGGAATGTGGGACAACAGGAATTTTCCTACACTGGTGCTGAGAATGTTAATTGATACAATCACTTGTAATACTGCAGAATAAGCTGGACATATTGCTTATTTCATACACACACACACACACGCACACGTCATTTTGGTAGCAATATTCCCTCATTTATCTCATTTATATATCTTTCTATATATATAAAGATATATATATATATATATAAAGATAAATGAGATAAATGATATAAAGATAAATGAGATAAATGAGGGAATATTGCTACCAAATGACATGTACTAGAACATTAATAGCAATACTATTTTCATATCCCTTATGGAAAGCTTCTCATGTATCTTTCAGTGGATAAATATGTTATATTCACAAGCTGGAATCCAAGAGAGCCATATGAATGAATGATCTACAGCTACATGCAACAATATGGATGAATCTTGGAAACCTAATGCTAAGCAAAAGAAGCCAGATGAAAGAATACAAGCTTTATGGAGTTCAAAAGCAGGCAAAACTAATGTATGCTATTAGAAGTTTGGATAGAGGTGAACTTAGAGTGTGGGTTGGTGATGAGAAGTGGACACAAGGGTTTTTTTCTGTAATGATAACAACTTTGTGTTCCCTAACCCATGTGATGATTGCACAACTGTGTTAAATTTGTGAAAATTCATTGAACTGCAAATCATAAAATGTGCTTTTTATATACATTGAACTTAGACAACATTTTAAAGAGAAAGATGTCCTTAACAGAATTAATAGCAAATATTATTATTTTACATTTATTTTCTCCTGCAATTATTTTATAAAGAATGAAAACAAGAGGGGATAAATGTAACATTATAGATAGAATACAAGATATAAATTGGAGACAAAATAACGGCCTATAAAGGGTGGGTGTAGGAACAGGAGAAGTTTAGTATAGGGAGTAGGAAAACTGAATCATGGAAGCATGGTGAGATCCTCAGTATATTTATGTGTGTAGTAGGAAAATAATTTTGAATTATCAGATGTAGTTCAGTACAATTAAAAAAGAAAACAGTCAATTCTCACCTCAATGCCATTTTATTTTGTTTTCCCTGCCTAGTAAACTTCCTTCACTTTCTTAGGTTTCTGCTTAAGTATCACTGTATCAGAGTGACTTTCAGTGACCAGCCTAAATTAAATAGCACACTGCCATCTTGATCATCATTGTTGCTATTTTTTCTTTTTTTTTTTTTTGTAGTACCAGTCACCACCAGATACATGATAGATCCAGTGGTTTGTTTTCTGTCTCCTTCTGTTGTGATTTGCTAATGCTGCTGTTTGCAAAATACCAGAAATGGATTGGCTTTTAAAAGGGGGTTTATTTGGTTACAAAGTTATAGTCCTAAGGCCATAAAAGTGTCCAACCAAAGGCATCAACAATAGGCTACCTTTACTGAAGAATACCGATGGCACCCAGAAAACCTGTTAGCTGGGAAGGCACAGGCATCTGCTCCAGGGTTCTGGTTTCAAAATGGCTTTCTCCCAGGATGTTTCTCTCTAGGCTTCTGGTGCTGTTCTCTTAGTTTCTCCAAGACAAACTCCAGACTAGCAAAATCTACCTCCATGGCCATCTCCAAAATGACCCTCTCAGCTGCAGCTGCTCTAAAGTCCTCCTGTTTCTGAGCTTTTATAGGGCTCCAGTAATTAAATCAAGACCCAAGGTGAATGGGCATAGCCACACCTCCATGGAAACAATCCCATCAACAGGTCACACCCTAATCAAAGGTGTTACTAGTCACATCTCTGTGGAAATAATCGAAAGGTTCCAACCTAATCAAAACTAATATTCTTGCCCCCACAAGATTGCATCAAAGAACATGGCATTTTGGGGGACATAATACATCGAAACTAGCACACCTTCCTTAATTTTAAACTCCAGGTTGTCAAGGAATACCTATGTTTTAGGAATACTGAATCTCCTGCCCCTAGCATAGTTTTTGGCATGTAACCAGCAAATATTTGTTACATAAATTTATCTAACTGCCTGCTAAGCATTATTTCCTTATTGTCTCAAATGCATGATAAATATAGCGTTTCCAATATTTTATGGCAATTGGGCTTTTTTTTTTTTTGGCCTAAACTTGATCTTCTGTCTCCATGACTAAATATCCCTCCACTCTGTTCCACCAGCCAGAAACTTACAGTTATCTATGATGCTGCCCCAAGCCTCCTCAATATGTATATTTTTATCTCATAAATATCTCTCAGATCTGTGCTGTTTTTCATCCCAAAAAGAATTTCATGTGCTGCTTCTTTAACATTGATTTTTTCATTCCCAATTCACTGTATTAACTTCTCTTTGACCTTTAAAACTTCTCCTATCCCATAAACCTTTTATTCATTTACCACAATTTTAATTTCTCATTCATTTGTGAATTATTTGATTAATGCTCTCTCACTGGAGTTCAATTTTTAGTGGAAAGAAAGACCCAGTTTACCCTGCACACAAATATGATACCAGGTCTTGGTAATCAATATATTTTGAATGAGTAAGTAAATTAAAATATGGCAAATAAATGTGGTCACTGGGCAAAATTATAGGGATTCAGATTTCAAATCCATAAAAATGTATTTTAATTCTTATAAGTAAAAAACCACTGCCTTTTGGAAATAGTCTGCCACTTGGCAGAAATATCATAAAGCATATTTGAGAACCTGTTAGGAATTACATACATGAGTCTTATGATTATTCCAACTTGAGGACACCAGGAACAGCATTAAGAAAAATAAATCTAAAGGAAAATGAAATAGAAATATTTATGGACTTGGGAGTGGTTTAATTCATTCCTTTCAGAGAACTTGTTATGTGTACCTTTCATTATCTTGTTGATTAATTAATTATACTCAGTTCATACATGTAAAATAAAATGTGTAACATTAGTGCAGCTTATTCATTTAAATGCTATTTCATTTTCTTTCTGATTCAAGCATTATTTATCAATAGGTCAATGGCAAGTTGTTGTCATGGCAAGTTGTTGTCATGGCCTGGTTTTGCTGTGCATTCTGCAAAAAATTAAAAAAAAGGAAAAAATTCTAATGGATTGATCAAAACTGAGATAACCAGAGAACTGGACACAGCATATGATGAAAAGGGCAGGTGGGTATTTTTATTTTATTTTAGTATTAATAGAATGAATATAAGACTTATCCTCAAACAATTCTTATTATGACTGAAAACATCAGGAGAAGTCACAATATAGTTTATATTGAAACGGGGAATAATGGATAATGTTTAGAAAAATTTCAAGATGCTTCTTTTGATATCATATTTTATGTCACATCCTTTGCAAAGAGTCATTAAAACTCTCATAGGCAACTTGTTACATATGAAATAAATGCCTGTGCTTTAAAATGCTTTGTAAAAAGGTTTTATCTTGGTTGCTTCTCTAAGAAAAATTAATCAATTATTTTATTAATGTGAGTCCACAGTAGCATTTGAGAAAGAAAATTGTTACCTAAATGAGTATTCTATTCTTCCATTTTTTCTGTTCCAGAAAACATTTGAGAGAATATATATTGGTTCTTCAGAGATCAATAAAATCTATTTCCCCATAACAAATATCTGCCCTTGAACTAGGGAAATTAAAACTGCTCAACAGCAGCAACATGATTGATTTATGAAATAAGTGAGGAGTATAATTTGCATAATGAGATTACATGCAGATTGTGAATCAACTGGCTCATTGAATAAACAATGAAAGTTTTTTTGCAACAGAGAATATGACTTCATTTTGTGAACACAATGCAAGTTTTATTTATCACAGATGAATTACTGACTCTTTCAAAAGGAGAAATTATCGTACATTGGACCCTAAGTCATGGATGAATCATGATATCTCTATTATTCCATTTAGTGAAACCATTTATGTTCTTGAAATCCATACCACAATTGATAATTCTATGAAACTAATTCCATGGACCACTGCTCTCATTGAAAATATGATCTAGAGAGAAGGAGACTTGTAAACAATTACAATAAGATTATTTATTTGAAGAATAAAAAAGGTATCAATAAAAGGCAGTTGGCATAAAGACAGAATTGGAGGCCATATTGTAGAATAACTGCAAGTGATTGAGCCTTGAGCTTTTCTTTACTTACTCAATCGGCATCCCTAGGAATATTAGGGCTTAATTCTAAAATACATTTCTTTTTAATTATTTGATGTTTGACTCATCCACTGGAATGTAAGCTCAAGGAGTGGGGGATATGTTGTTTCCTGCCATATCTCCAGTGTCTGACATGCATTTGACAAATAAATATTGAATAAATGAAAGAAGAAATGAAATGAAAGAAGCTCCTATACCTACAATTTAACTGAAATATTATTGATTAAAAGTACAAAAGTACCTCATTAAGTGGTAATCACAACTTGTAGTTCACTTAGTTGCAAGTCACACCCAAATGTATTATTTTTACAGTGTATAAACAATTTTTAGAAATCTGATAGGGCATTTTTGGGTTAGCAGTTCAACTTACAGCAGGGCATTGTAGGCAGCACACAGTTTTCCTAAGGACTATATGGCAGTTCTGCTGCTTTCTAGAACTGAGACCAAAATCCAGTGGGAAGGGGTGGGGCAAGATGGTGGCATAGGAAAATGTGGAATTTGGTTAGCCCCCTAGAGCAACTAGTAAATAGCCAGGAATAAATAATCTGACTATATAATAAATAAAAATAATAAGAAATAATAAATAATCTGGAACTACTATCTGAGGGACTTCTGTGACTGAATGCACATTGTACACCAGTTTGGAATGGGTGGAATGCCTGAGATTGTAGTATAGAACTGTAAGTAAAGTGTCCAAAACTGAGGAGCAGGTGCCCCTCCCCCATTGGCATTGCAAGCTAAGCTGGAACACTTCCCAGTGGGAAAAGAGGTGGCCTACTAGCAGCAGGGTATGGTAGCTCAACCAAGCTCAAATTGCAGTTTTAATGAATAAATTTGACTACTGAATACGAGCTAGAAGCACAGATAAACCCAGACCAAGCAGGAAAGGAGCAAGGAGGTTCCTCCCAAAAGAGAGGAGGCTGGGCTGATGGAAAAAAAATACATAAATAAATAAAAACAGAGGCTTTTGGAGTCAGCTGAGGTCAAAATATTGGAAAAAGGCTGTGTCTCAAGAAAAGGGGCACCTGGAACCAGATACCAACTCTGGTTCTTAATTGGTAAACTGGGGAGCTGGGGACTGGCTCTGAAAAGGGGATTTCTTTGTTTTTCCTTTATTTTCTCTCATTCTAAGGAGGTCATCAGAGAAAGTCTCAGACATTTTGAATTCTCATCCCTGATCCAGGCAAGGTTGACAAAGTTGTCAGAGAGACGAAGGTGGAAGTCAAATATAGGAGATAATTCCCTATCTATTTTATCTTCCCTGAGAGAAGGTGGGGTGGGGCACAGCTCAAGTGTCTGCCCTCCCTCAGAAAATTCAGACCCTAGGGCTTGGGAAAAAAAAGAAACAGCTTAAGTTTGGCTTCTGACACACTTGGTCACATGCAGGTACAAGGTTTGTTGAGAATTAAAGGCAACATACCTCTTTACACTAGTAGGCAGTTGTGGGTTGAAAAGCACCACATGCTGGGCAGGATAGGAAAAGCACAGCATCTAGAGACCTCCCACGAAAGTCTGACAATCTGCCGGGTCTCACCCCCAGGGAAACCTGATACTGATTACACCCTCCTCCTGAGACTTGGGTTCATCTGGTCTGGGAATTGCTGATTGGTGTAATCAAGGAAACCAGATTCCTAGACAACAAAAAATCACAAACCATGCTAAGAAAAATGAAGATATGGCCCAGTCAAAGGAACGCATTTACACTTCAAATGAGACACAGGAGTTGAGACAACTAATTAAAGATCTTAAAATAAACATGCTAAATCAATTAAAAAATCAAATCAGTCAATTAAAAAATCAACTCAAAATGAGTTGAGAGATATGACAAAAGAAACGAAGGATAAAAAGAAGACACGGCTAACATACAGAAGAACTCAAAAGTTCGAAAAAACAATTGGCAGAACTTATGGGAATGAAAGGCACAATAAAAGAAACGAAAAATGCAATGGAGACATACAACAGCAGATTTGAACAGGCAGAAGAAAGGAAGAGTGTACTAGAGTATAGATCATCTGAAATCCTACACAAAAGAAACTGATAGTGAGAAGAATGGGAAAATATGGAAAAGGTCTTCAGGAATTGAATGACAACATGAAGTGCATATGTGTATGTGAGTGTGCGTGTGTGTGTGTGTGTGTGTGTGTGTGTGTGTGTGTGTGTCATGGGTGTCCTAGAAGGAAAAGAAAAGGGAAAAGGGGCAGAAAGAATAGTGGAGGAAATCATCACTGAAAATTTCCCATCTCTTATGAAAGACATAAAATTAAAAATCAGAGAAGCAAACCATACCCCAAACAGAATGGATCTGAATAGGCCTACTCTGAGACTTTTAATAATCACATTATCAAAGGTCAAAGGAAGAGAGCAAATTCCAAAAGCAGTAAGAGAAAAATGATGCATCACATTTAAGGGACACTTGGTAAGTCTATATACACATTTCTCATTAGAAACCATGGAGGTAAGAAGGAAGAGGTATGATATATTTAAGCTACTGAAAGAGAAAAACTTCCAGCCAAGAATTCTATATCCAGCAAAACTGTACCTCAAAAATGAGGGAGAGTTTAAAATATTCTCAAACAAACAGACACTGAGAGAGATTGTGAACAAGAGACCTGCTCTATAAGAAATAATAACGGCAGCATCACATGGAGATAGGAAAACAAGTTTGGAGAAGAGTATAGAAAGCAGACTATCAGTAAGGGTAAAAAGAGAGAGAGAGAAAAAAATAAAAATAAAATAAGATATGACATATAAAACCCAAAAGACAAAATGGTAAACAGTAGACATTATGTTGGGTGAAATTAGCCAAAAAGAAAAGGACAGATATTGTATGGACTTATTAATATGAATTACATTGGGAAACTAAATTTGAGAGTTAAAGCTGAGAACAGGTTATCAGGAGATAGAAAGAGGTTATAGATCAGACATTTGATGCTGAAGGATTGATTGTATAATCCAGAAATGGATAGAATAATATTGTGTGATGGTAGAACAATACTGTAAGTACTCTGAACAATGATGAGTGGGAGTATCATTGAAAGAAGAAGGCTAGGGGCATGTATGAAGGAAAGATAGAAGATAAAGACTGGGATTGTATAACTTAGTGAATATTAGAGTGGTTAATGATGGTGATTAAATGTATAAATATAAAAATTTTTTTAAATGACAAGTGAATGTCACCATTGCAAGGTGTTGAAAATTGGATTGTGTAGGGGATAAAATACAATCAATGTAAACTAGAGTCTATAGTTAATGGTAACATTGTAAGGTGCTTCCATTATTTGTAACAAATGCAATATACCAAAGCTCAATGTCTATAAGAGGGGGATGTAAGTGAGTGATAAAGAATTCTTGGTGGCATTGTTGTTGTCTGACCTTTCCTTGCATTTTATTTTACTTTTTATTTTTCTTCTATCTTTTATATTTTTATTCTTCATTTTTTTCTCCTCTTCCTCTTTCTTTGTGGAAGAAATGGAAATGTACTCTCACAGATTTTTGTGGTGAATGCATAATTATATGATTATACTGGGAATCACTGATTGTTTACTTGGGATGGAATGTATGAGGTAAGAATAAAACTGTTCATAAAATAAACAGAGGGATACAAGTGCTGGAGAAAATGTGGACAAGTGGGATGTACTTATTCACTGTTAGTAGGGAAGTAGAATGGTCCATCTGGAGGGCAGTGTGGTGGTTCCACAGGAAACTAATTATGGGGTTGCCATTTGGATATATACCCCATTATTGGATATATACTTGGAAGAAATGAGAGCAGGGACATGAAAGGATATTCACACTGATGTTTACGGCAGCAGTATTCACTATTCACAGTGGATGGAGTGACCTAAGGGTACACCAAGTGATAAGCAGAATGGTTAACTCTGGTGTATACATACAATTGAATAATGATTGGTGGCAAGGAGGAATAAAGTTGAAAGGTATGCGACTAGGTGAACAGAACTTGAGGACAGTAGATTGAGTGAAAGAAGCCAGGACTGAAAAGACAAACATTATGATACCTCATTAATATGGACTAACTATAATGTACAAACTCTGAGAATTGAATCTGAATGCATAGGTTATCAAGAGAAGGCTTATGGTAAAGATTCCTAGATTGTAAGCTCTTACAGCAGTTGCATCTATTCCTAAGTTGTAATGGTTATTTCTAAATTCTGAGATGCTGAGATGTTTGTGTATAACCTGGTCAGTCCTGGAACTCAGGTATCTGTGTGATACCTGAGACTCAGAGTTGGAGTTTGGTAGCTATGAATGTCAGCATTACCCCATACAGCAAATGTTATAGAAGTTGGAAAAGAAATTAGAATTTAATTGGAAATATGAATGAAATGGACTTGGTTAGGTCTAAGGGAAACCAGACTAAAGAGAAAAGGATGATATTGACTATGTTTTAAAACTTCAACTTCTTTGTGAAACCAAAGGAAGAGATGTTTATTTGGTGGAAACTCTATATTTTCTGTAGCATGCTATATAATTTAAGCTTGTATTTTCAGTTTATTCAGATGCCATAATTACATGGAACCTTGAATAGGGGGTTAGATCTGGTTAGTTTGTACAGATTAGCATGAAATCCTGAAACATACCAGAGTAATTTGGGCAGAGAATAAAAAGTATTTGCAAAGCCCTCTTGAAGAACTGGGAATAAAAAATAAATCTATAAGTGATGTTAGGAATATTTAGCTGCCTTCTCATAAAAAAAAAAAGTGTGAAACCCTCACGAATGCAATTATTTTAGTTGCTTCAAGAAGTTATCTCATCTAGGATGAAGATAATAGAAACCAAATTCTATTATTATAAAATTAATGATAGGTAATAGTTTACTTTTTTTATTGTACTTTTAATGTGTTCCTGGCACTTGTCTAAGAATTTTACATGTATCATCTTAGTTTACTACTCAAATAACAATAGTATTTTTGTAATATTATGATTCTGTTTTTATAAATGAGAAAACAGATATGATCAGCTTAATTAAATTCTAATTTTATAAGTAGAAAGCTGATATATGGACAGCTCTTTAGTGACTGAGTTAGAACTTGAACATAGTGTAGTGGATTTCAGTCTATACTTCACATTACTATCATAGATTATCTTCTAATTAAAGTAATGATGATTATGATTATTATGATGGAAATAGTGATATAAGTAGGTAACTTCCATTGAGCATTTATTTTTTGAGGATTTGTTCAAAGTGCTAAGTGTATTTTTTTTTTTTACAATTTATCATATTCAGAACTCACAAAATCATAAAATAATGTTACTCATATTATCCCCACTTTACTAATTAGGAATATGAAGTGTAGTGTGCTCACATTTACACATCTAGTAAGTGCCAAAACCTAAAACTTTAATCCAGTAAGAATTGATACCAAAATCATTTATTTAGTAAATATATTCTCCTGGGAAACTGAAAGGATTCTTAAGACTGCACAAGAGTACAACACCCGTATCCTCAAATGAAGTGCTGAATTCAACAAATTTAACTTGGAAAATATATTGCATGATATGAACAGAAACACCATTATCTTTTAAAAATGGATTGCAAGACAACACATTATGAGGATGTGTATCCATATTCCATTTCCATCCAATGCTTCATATGTGTACACATACACATACAGCACATACGTACAGACAGACAGACACACACAAGCTTCTGAGCACATCTCTAGATCATGATATGTGTGAAACTCACAGTTTCATTTCCTAATCATTCTCAGTAAATATGACAATTCAATTAGTTTTATCAGATAAGAGGAAAAATCAGATATATTTATTTATTCTAATTTAGGTTTTGATGGAGTAAGACAAGCTAAATGAATATGGTAGATTATAAGACTAAGGGACAGAACAGAAAATGACAGAATTTGGTGGTTATAAAAGACCTTACAGATTTTCTAATTTCAGCACCTCTGGAGCTTAAATCAACCTACAACAGCTCCTTCAATGTTTTACATGTCAGTCTGTTCTATTTTCAGAAGGTTGTAATTGTTACAAATGTCTTCCTTATGTTGCGTTTAAATCTTGATTCCTCTAGTTGCCAGTCTTTGATGTATTTTCTCCCTCTGGGATAATATAGAATAAGGTTATTGTCTCTTTTAAAACTATCTTCCCCAAGATAAGTTTTCTTCTTGAACTAAACATACCAGTTACCTTCAGTCATTAATTTGAGTCTTCACCTTTATTTCCCCTTACTACCTGGAAACTCTATGACTTTCCTCTTCTTTCCCTGGTGTTTTAATTATGGACTGTGGTCAGTCTCTTAGGTGCCAATATACTTTAACAAGTGAGTAATACCTCAAGAATGGCCCAGCTGATCAGTGAAAATGAAAAAGGAATAAAGAGCGCTGAATTGTGCCATAAGACTACATTCCTCAGCATGACATTAGAAACTGCAAAAATGTCCAAAACTCATTGCAATTCCTCCAGTGAGAGGGGAAGTCTGTTCTTCCCTGCTTAAATCTAGTCTGGCTGTGTGAATTGCATTGCCAGTAAAGGCAAATGGTGTGAGTTTCAAAGCTGGGACTCAAGAAGCTTTGTGTGTTTCTGGTTTTGCTTTTGTAATCCTTAAAACTAATGGTATGGAGAGAGGGTGGGGCAAGATGGCAGAGTGGTGAGGTGTGGATTTTAGTTAATCCTCTTGGGTAGCTGGTAGAAAGCCAGGAGCTGCATGGACTGGACACTGCAGAGGAATTTGAGTTTGCACATATTTCATAAAACACTCACAGATGTGTGGAGCAGCTGAGATCAGTGAAATCTATGACTTCTCATGGCCAGGGTGCCCATGCCCCTCCCTGCCAGGCACAATCCCAAGGGAGGAGGGGCTGTTGGTGCTGGGAACCGGGAGGGAGAACTGTAGTTTCAGCTCTGATTGACAAGCTCAGACACATGAACAAAACTCCAATCATAGATAGACTGAGACCAGACACCAGAGAAGCTGGGAACAGTCAGTCTGGTGGAGAGGAGATAGGGCTAGCAAAAACAGCATATAAACAAACAAACAAACAAACAAACAACAAACAAACAAATGAAATGAAAAAGAGAATTTTTGGAGTTTGGGTGATCATAATACAGAGAAGGGCAGGGCTCAAACAGAATCTGGCACATATGCAAATCCAGGGGGCCGGAGCCCTTGTCTCAAAAGCTGGTTTCTCTTCTTTCTTGATTGTCCCTTAATCACCCTCAACTCCTTGTCTTTTAGCACTTCAGTAGCCCATTAGAACTGCAAGGACTGTATAAATAATCCATACTGGGCCCTTCTTTTCCTTTTTTCTTTTTTTTAATCTTTTTAAAAAAAATTATTCTATGAATCCCATTACAGAAAGCCTCAAAAACTTGCAGCTTGGGCCCAGGCAAAAGCAGAGCTAAGATATCTCTGAGAGACAAAGAAATAAGTATAGTGGCAAGAAAATTCACTAAACACCATAACTTCCCAAGAAGGGGGGGCATGGCCCAGTTCCAATGGTAGCCCTCCTTTTGGGAACTCAGACCCCAGGGACTGGAATTCAGAAACCAGCTTCAGTCAGCTATGTCCCTGACAGAGTCAGGGTAACTGGGACAACTAAAGTCTCCATGCCTCCTTACAAGGGTGGGGGAACTGTGGGTTGGCAAGCACCACCTACTGGACAGCTTAAGAGAAGCACAGAGTCTAAATGCCTCAAAGGAGGGTCTCACTCTCAATGAAACTCTATACCCTCTTCCTGAGACCTGGGTCTCTCTGGGCTAGGAAAACCTGACTGGGGTTGAACATATCTGAGGAGACAATCACACAAAAAGGCAACATAGAGGCAGGGCAAGAAACAGAAAAACAAGAAGTGAAAAACTCTGATCAAGTAAACAGAATCTAAGTTAAAGGTCTAGAATAAGCTGAACTGAACACCAAAGGTTAGAGAACAAAGCAAAACAACAAGAAAATTCCAGGTAAAAGAGAGAAAACAAGCTCCAGAATAAACTAATCAAGAAAGTCAGATGGCTAGACAGCTTTAGATAACTAGCCATACTAGAAAACACAAAAATATGGACCAGTCAAAGGAACCAACTAATAGGTCAAGAGAGATACTGGAGTTGAGGCAATTATTGCTAAATCAATTCAATGAAGTGAAGGAAGAACTAATTGGAGATGTTCAAATCTAAATCAATTCAAAAATCAAGTCAATGAACTGAGGGAAGATATAGTAAAAAAAGATGAAGGATATAAGGAAGACACTGGATGACCATGAGGAAGAATTCATAAACTTGAAAAAAACAAATGGCAGAACTCATGGGAATGAAGGGCATAATGGAGGAGAAGAAAAAAACAATGGCGGGAAACATCAGTAGATTTGAACAGGCAAAAGAAAGGATCAGTGAATTGGAAGACCAGACTTCTGAATTCACACACACACACACACACACACACACACACACACACACACACACAGATGGTGAAAAGAATGGTAAAATATGAGCAAGGTCTTAGAGAAATGAATGACAATATGAGACACACAAATATACATGTTATGGGTGTCCCAGAGGTATAAGAGTGGGGAAAAGGGGCAGAAAGAATAATAGAAGAAATAATTACTGAAAATTTCCCAACTCTTATGAAAGACAGGAAATTAGAGATTCAAGAAGTAGAGCACACCCCAAACAGAATAGACCACAATAGACCTACTCCAAGACACTTACTGATCAGATTGTCCAATGTCAAAGAGAAAGGGAGAATTCTGAAAGCAGAAAGAGAAAAGCAATCCATCACGTACAAGGTAAGCTTGATAAGACTATGTACAGATTTCTCCACAGAAACCATGGAGGCAAGAAGACAGTGGTAAGATTTATTTAAGACACTGAAAGAGAACTGCCAATCAATAATTCTGTATCTGGCAAAACTGTCCTTCAAAAATGAGGGAGACATTAAAATATTTTCAGAAAAACAGACACTGAGAGATCATGAATAAGAGATCAGTGCTACAAGAAATAATAAAAGGAGTGCTACAGGCTGATAGGAAAAGAGAGGAGAAAGAGATCTGGAGAAAAGTGTAGAAATGAAGATAATCAGGAAGGGTAAAAAGATAGAAAGGAAAAAAATAAGATGTGACATATAAAATCCAAAAGACAAAATAATAGAAGAAAGTACTGCCCTTACAGTAATAACACTGTGTGTTAATGAATTAAACTCCCCAATAAAAAGGCACAGATTGGCAGAATGGATTAAAAAACAGGACCCATCTATATGCTGTCTACAAGAAATTCACTTTAGACACAAGGAAAAAATAGGCTGACAATGAAAGGTTGGAAAAAGATATCTCATGCAAACAGCAACCAGAAAAATGTGGGAGTAGCTATATTAATATCAAAGTAGACTTCAAAAGTGAAACAATTAAAAGAGGCAAAGAAGGACACTAAATATTAATGAAAGGGTCAATTCATCAAGAAAACAACAATCATAAACATTTACGCACCAAGCCAATGTGCCTCAAAATTCATAAGGAAAACACTGAGCACACTGAAATTAGAAGTAGATAGCTTGACAATAACAGTTGGAGAATTCGATACACCACTCTCATCAATGGATAGAACATCTAGAAAGAGGATCAACAAGGAAATGGAGCTGTTGAATTGTATGATAAATAAACTAGACTTGACAGACATTTATAGAACACTGCATCCCAGAATAGCAGGATGCATGTTTTTCTCAAGTGCTCTTGGAACATTCTCTAGGATAGACCACATGCTGGGTCACAAAGAAAGTCTCAACAAATTTAAAAATATTGATATTATAAAAAACACTTTTTCAGATCATAACAGAATGAAGTTGGAAATAAATAACAGAAGATTGTAAAATTCACAAATATATGGAGACTAAGCAACACACTCTTAGAAAACCAGTAGGTAAAGGAAGAAATTACAAAAGAACTTAGTAAATACTTCAAGGCAAATGACAATAAAAAACAACATATCAAAACCTATGGGGTACAGCAAAGGTGGTGTTGAGAGGGAAATTTATTGCCCTAAATGCTTATATTAAAAGAGAAGAGAGAGCCAAAATTGAACAATTAACTGTCCACCTGGAGGAACTAGTGAAAGAACAGCAAACTAACCCCAAAGCAAACAGAAGGAAAGAAACAACAAAGATTAGAGCAGAAATAAATGAAACTGAGGACATGAAAACAATAGAAAGAATCAACAAAATGAGGAGCTGGTTCTTCAAGAAAATCAACAAAATTAATGGACACCTAACTAGGCTAACAAAGAGAGAGAGAGAGAGAGAGAGAGAGAGAGAGAGAGAGAGAGAGAGAGAGAGAGAGAGAGAGAGAGAGAGAAACAGTGCAAATAAATGCAATCAGAAATGAAAAGGAAACATAACTCCTGACCCTGCAGAAATGAAGGAGATAATGAGAAGATACTATGAGCAACTATATGTTAATAAACTAGACAACTTACACAAAATGGACCTCTTCCTAGAAAAGCGTAAACAACTAACATTGACCCAGGAAGAAATAGATGACCTCAACAAACCAATCACAAGTAAAGAGATTGAGTCAATCAAGCTCCCCCAAAAGAAAAGCCCAGGATCAGATGGCTTCACATCTGCATTCTACTAAGGATTCAAGAATTATTACCAATCCTGCTCAAACTCTTCAAAAAAAATTGAAGAGGAGGGAAAGCTAATTCTACGAAGCCAACATCAACCTAATACCAAAATCAGACAAAGATACTACAAAAAAAGAAAATTATAGACCAATCTCTTTAACGAATATAGATACAGAATTCCTCAACAAAATTCTCACAAACTGAATCCAGCAGCACATTAAAGAACTATACACCATGACCAAGTGGGGTTTATTTCAGGTATGCAAAATTAATTCAAGAGAAGAAAATCAATTAATGTAATACACCACATCAATAAATCAAAGCAAAAGAAACACATGATCATCTTGATAGATGCAGAAAATGCATTTGACAAAATTCAACATATTTTCTTGATGAAAACACTTCAAAGTACAGGAATAGAAGGGAATTTTCTCAATATGATAAAGGCAATATATGAAAACCCACACCTACATCATACTCAATGGGGAGAGACTGAAAGCTTTCCCTTTAAGATCAGGAACAAGACAGGGATGCCAACTGCCACCATTGTTATTTGACATTGTGCTGGAAGTTCTATCAAGAACAATTAGGCAAGATAAAGAAATAAAAGGCATCCAAATTGAAAAAGAAGTAAAACTTTCACTGTTTCCAGATGACATGATTCTATATGTAGAAAGTCCAGGAAAATCTACAGCAAAGCTATTAGAGCTAATCAATGAATACAGCAAAGTGGCAGGCTACAAGATCAACACACAAAAATGTGTAGTATTCTTATGCACAAGTAATGTGCAACAAGAGGAAGAAATGAAAAAAAAAATCCTTTTACAATAGCAACCAAATAATCAAGTATTTGGGAATAAACTTCACGAAGGCCACAAAAGACCTATTTAAAAAAACTACAAGAAACTTCTAAAAGAAATAGAAGAGGACCTAAAAAAATAGAGGAACATACCATGCTCATAGATTGGAAGACTAAATATAATTAAGATGTTAACACTACCTAAACTGATTTATAGATTCAATGCAACAATTAAAATTCCAACAACTTACTTTGCAGAAATAGAAAAACCAATAACCAGATTTTTTTGGAGGGGCAAGTTGCCCCAAATAGCCAAAAAAATCTTGAGAAAGAGGAACAAAGTGGGAGGTCTCACACTACCTGACTTTGAAGCATATTACAAAGCTACAGTACTCAAAACAGCATGGTACTGGCATAAGGACAGAGATGCCAACCAATGGAATTGAACTGAGTATTCAGAAATAGGATCTCACATCTACAAACAATTGATCTTTGATAAGGCATTCAAGTCAAAGCAACTGGGACAGAGCAGCCTCTTCAATAAATGGTGTTTGGAAAACTAGATATCCATTTCAAAAGAATGAAATAGGACTCCTACCTCACACCTTATACAAAAATTAACTCCAATTGGATCAAAGACCTAAACATAAGTGCTAAGATCATAAGAACACAGGGCAATATCTTAAAGATCTTGTGATAGGCGGTGGTTTCTTAGACCTTCACACAAAGCACGAGCAACCAAAGAACAAATAGAGAAATGGGATCTCTTCAAAATCAAACAGTTATGTACATCAAAGGACTTTGTTACAAAAGTAAAAAGACAGCCTACACAATGGGAGACAATATTTGGAAATCACATACCCAGATAAGGGTTTAATATCCTGAATATATAAAGCAATCCTACAACTCAACAGCACAAAGACAAACAACCCAATTAAAAAATGGGCAAAAGATATGGACAGATACTTTTCTGAAGAGGAAACACAAAGGGCATAAAAACATATGAAAAAATACTCAACTTCACAGGCTATTAGGGAAATGCAAACCAAAACTACAATGTGATATCATCTCACACCTACCAGAATGGCCATTATCCAAAAAAACAGAAAATTACAAGTGCTGGAGAGGATGTGGAGGAAGAGGCACACTTATTCATTGTTGGTGGGAATGTAGAATGGTGCAACCACTCTGGAAGACAGTGTGGAGGTTCCTCAGGAAGCTCAGTATAGATTTGCCATATGATCCAGCTATTTGATTGCTACGTATATACTCAAAGGAACTGAAACTTTAGACACAAATGGACATTTGTAAACTGATGTTTATTGGGGCATTATTCACGATTGCCAGGAGATGGAAGCAGCCCATATGTCCATCAACAGACGAGTGTATAAACAAACTGTGGTATATATACATAATGGAATATTATGCAGCTGTAACACAGAACAAATACATGGAACATATAATAATGTGGATGAAACCTGAGGACATTATGTTGAGTGAAGCTAGCCAGAAACAAAAGGACAAATGCTCTATGGTCTCACTAATATGAACTAATGTTAATGAGAAAACTTTGAGAATTAAAAGCTGATAACACAGGCTACCAGGAAATAGAAAGAGCATAGAGATTGGGCATTTGATGCTGAAGGACTACAGAATGTTCAGCAGGATTGATTGTATAGATCCAGAAATAGATAGCATAATACTGTGTGAAGGTAGCACAATATTGTAAGTACACCGAACAAAGATGTTTGTGAGTAAAGCTGAAAGAGTTGGGATAAGGGATTATATGACACTAGAGGTAAAGATAGATGATAAAGACTGAGACTGGATAACTTGGCAAAAATTGGGGTGGCCAATGACTGTCGCTAAATGCACAAATATAAAAAAGATTTTACATGTGGGAGAACAAATGAATGTCAACCATGCAGTCTTGAAAAAGGAATGGTATTTAGGAAAAAACATACTCAAAGAAAACTGGAGTCTATGGTCAACAGTAACATTGTAATATGCTTCCATTAAATGTAACAAAGGCAATATACTAAAGTTAAATGTGTATGAGAGGGGGATATAAGGTAGGTATATGGGATTCTTGGTAGTGGTGGTGTTTTCTGTCCTTACTATTATATTTTATTGTATGATATTTTATTTTTCTTTTTATTATCACTTTTATTATTTTTCAAAAAAAAATTTTTCATAGTAATCAATATGTTCAAGTACTGACTACAGTGATAAATGTACAGCTATATGATGATGCTGTGAACATCTGACTGCACACTGTGGATAATTGCATGGTATGTGAATATATCTCTATGAAATCGTAGAAAAAAATATAAATATGGGTAAAAGTGCTGGATAAAACATGGAGAGAGGGATGTACCCATTTACTGTTGATGAGGAGGAAGAATGGTGTAGGCTTTCCGGAGGTCAGTGTGGTGGTTTCACCAGAAGGTAAGTATGTGGGTGCCATAAGGTCCCACAACCTCATTATGAGGTATGTAATTAGAAGATCTGAGAGCAGAGACCTGAAAGGACATTTGAACACTGGTGTTTATGGAGGCAGTATTCATGATTTGCAATGGGTGGAGGTGGCCTAAGGGTACACCAACTGAGGAACGAATGGTGAGCTGTGGTGTGTGCATACAATGGAATATTGAGCAACTATGAGAAGGAGTGAAGCTGTGAGACATGCATGAGGTGAACGGAGCCTGTAGACAGCATTTGGAGTGAAATACGCCAAAAACCAAGGCAAACACTACAGTGCTTCACCAATATGGGCTAACTACAATGTGTAAACTCAGAATTGACCCTTAGAGCACAGCCTAACAGGGACATGCTTATAATTGTGCCTAAGAGTCTCCCCCTGAGCACCTCTTTGTTGTTCAGATGTGGCCCTCTCTCTCTAGCTAAGCCACCGCAGTGGGTGATCTCGCTGCCCACCCCACTACATGGGAACTGACTCCCAGGGGTATAAATCTCCCTGGCAACATGGGATATGACTCCTGGGGATGAATATGGACCTGCATGATGGGATTGCGAATATCTTCTCGACCAAAAGGGGGATGCGAAATGAAACAAAGTAAAGCTTCAGTGGCTGAGAGATTTCAAATGGAGTTGAGAGGTCACTCTGGCGGGCACTCTTACTCACTATATAGATAACATTTTTTAGGTTTTAATATATTGAAATAGCTAGAAGTAAATACCTGAAATTAAACTCAAACCCAGCAGCCTTGACTCTTGAAGACAATTGTATAACAGTGTAGCTTATAAGGGGTGACAGTGTGATTGTGAAAACCTTGTGGATTGCACTCCCTTTATCTAGTGTGTGGATGGATGAGTAGAAGAATAGGGACAAAGACTGAACGAAAATAGGGTCGAATGGGGGGGATGATTTGGGTGTTCTTTTTTACTTTCATTTCTTTTTCTTATTCTGATTCTTTCTGATGTAAGGAAAGTGGTCAAAAACTAGATTGGGGTGATGAAGTCATAACTATATGATGGTACTGTAAACAATTGATTGTACACCATAGATGATTGTACGGTATGTGAATATATCTCAATAAAACTTAATTTAATTTAAAAAGAAGTAAATGAACAATGGGAGGAGGAGGGGAATGGAATGTTTTGGATGTTTTATTTTAATTTTTATTTTATCTTTTGAAGTAATGAAAAGAAGTGTTCAAAGATTGATTGTGGTGATGAATGCACAAGTATATGTTGATACTGCAAACAACTGATTGTACAATTTGATGGATTATATGTTATGTGAATATATCTCAACAAAACTGAATTTTAAAAAAAGTGAAAAAAAAAAAACTATCAGAATTACTGCAGTTCTGAGAGACAAATTTTGGGCTGATAGGCCGTCTGCTCTCCTGCTGCATGCCTAGCAATAAAACTCCTTCTCTCTTTGAAAAAACAAAACAAAACAAAACAAAAAAAAACTAATGTTATGCAAATAAGTACAAGATAGCCTGATAAAGCATAAGAAAATAAGTGGAGCACAGATATGTAAACCCACAGTTAGCAAATAAAACTGGCTGCAAACCCATACTTCTGATGCATGAGTGAGTACAACTGAAATCAACTGAGCATGCCCTGATGAAAAGAATGTTTCAAGTGAGCCCAGTCCAAAGTATTAACCCATAGAGTGACAGGCTAAATAAGTGTTTGCAGTTAAGTTTTGGTTCACTTTATTACATAGCATAAACTAATGCGGATATTTTTTTAAATATAATCCACGAGCATATTGTGAAACCACCTAATCGTACTTGTTATCCAGTATTTATTTTCTTGGTTTTATATTCCCCAGAAATTTTTAAATCAGTGCTTCATACTTATGGTAAACTTTTTTCCTTGGGCTTCTATGGTTATTGCTTATAACATCACTATAGACACTTGTCTAATACTGCTGTTTAATTCTCAGATTTAATTTCTGCAACTTTTCCCATCAATCAAATATTTTGATCTCTATGTCTTAGAGACAGCAAGTAAGCTAAACAGTATAATATTATATAAAGTTATAGCACATTGGTCCAAATTTTCATAAACATGTCAAAGATGAAAAGGTAGCCAAAAATCAATTCACGGTTCCCTGGGAAAATGTTCACATCATTCATAGATTGAGAAAGCTGAGGTTGAGAAAGAGAAGAGATATGATAAATCTTCAATACTAGTAAATGGTAAACTGTGACTTAAACCTTGGCCTTCTGCACATGAGATAGTGCTCTTTTAGAACTTGTGATTCTTATGGTAAGTCAATTTCGATGACAAGTTGTCAGGTGTTCCAACACTGAGAGCTTTTGGGAGAGGCGTGATAGAAATGAGATGGAAGTCAGTGGAGATGAACAGGTCACACAATTCTGTATTGATATATTGTTGCTCTGAATTCATTTACCAGTTGGGATTTCACATAACAGGATAAAAGCGCAAGCCCTTTGATGGTCTCAAAGGCCTTAGAAGATCCACCCACGCCAATTTCCTTCTGATATCCCCTGCATGCTTTCTCCTCCCTCACAGTGTTCTGGATTTTTGTCCCTCTGCTCTTCCTGGGACACACTGAGTCTTTCCTGACATACTGCAGACACACTTTGTACTTAACGTTTCTCTGACTAGAAACCCTCTTCCCTCAGTTATCCTGAAGATTGCCCTCCTTATGTCTATTATGCATCAAACAAACGAAACATTAATAGCATCTTTCTTGGTCAGCAATATCGAAAGCTCTGACCCCATCTTCCTCTCAAGCCCCAAATTTCCTAACCCCTACCCTACTTTATTTTTTTCTTTAGCAATCATAACCATCTAGCAAACTTTATAGTTTACTGATTTTATTCATTCTCTCTCCCATAAAAATGTACCTTCCTTGCAGTCCAGGACTGATGTTTGCTCTGTTTGATTCTCTTATCTAATCTCTGCACCCAGGACAGCACCTCTCATGGAGTAGGCACTCCATAGACATTTGTAGGATAAATCACTTTTGTTGATCATATTGCCAAAATTTCCATTTAATTAATGTTTTTAAAGTTCTTGAGCATTTGTGATTATGAGGAATATACCCATGTTAACAAATAAATTTGGTGCACATTTTAAATGCCTAAATATATGCTATAAATCAATGGACACCTTATTTCAAGAATATGCAGAATAATATGTGATCTTCTCATTCATTTTCTGCTGTGAATCTGAACCACTACTATGAGAGTGTACTGAAGATGTTTAGTCACTAATTTAAATGTAAATACTATTTCACCCAATAAAAATGGAAACCTTTTATTAATGAAGATACAAAATTTGATCAAGATGCAGAAGCATCTCAATTGTATTATCTCTGAGCAGGGTGCCTTTATAAGATATTATATGTGTTCATTCATCCAGTCTTTCTGCCAATACAGTGATAAAGGTATTATTCTTATTCTTATTCTTATTATTCCTATTTTTATAATTATATTGAGTTGGAAGGTTAAATAATTTTCCCAAACTCACATAGCTCCCAGACAATTTAGGTCCAGAGTCTGTCCTCTTAACTCTAAGTTATATTACGTATTTGTTGTACAGAAGTAATACAGGGACTACATTAAGTAATACAGTATAAAAAGACAAGAAATACTTTTAAGTTAGGTTAGGTTACATGATTAGAACAATAAAGAGCAGAAGACCCAGTGGTGAAATGAAGTAAAATGGAGTGAATTGAAAGTTGGATTCTTTTGTCCCTGTGTGAAACCAAGGGGTATGATAGGACTAATAAAGGGAAGCAGCAAAGAAATAAAAGAACATGCTAAAAATGTCTAACATAGAGAGCTATGCAAGGAAAATGGATGTCTTTAAGAATTATGAGTGTCCCCTAACTTAAGACTTTCAAATGAGCTGAAGAACCACTAAGTATAGTAAGGAGAAAACCAAGAGCAATTGGGCTTATAGATCACATACATTTTAGCAACTCTTAGTAATACTGCAGTAGAGATATTGTATGACGAATACTGGCACATTAGCTAACATTTCATATTCTTACTGATCCCTTACATTGCCCTGAAATACTGCTTTTCTTGAAGAAATCATATTTGAGTTGGTTGCCTTATGGTAGATCATCAAACACTACATTTTTGTCAAATGTTAAGTACAAGAAATATTGTGTTTATGTGTTATGCTTTTTAGTCAATAATGAAAGCCATAAAAATGATTAAACGTTAGGAAATAGAGTCCCTGAAGAATGATGAAAAACAACATATATCTAAGAAAATAGTAAGCTGAGGAGAAATATGAGAGAAACATTAAATATTAAAAATAAAACAAAAACTCAGAAATCAAACCAAGTAATTCCTATTCCACCTATCCACTACTTTTCTGTAGTCACAGGTAATACAAGTTGTGACTAGATTTGTAAATAAGGAACCAATGTCTGAAAAGGTAGGTCAACACCAGCAAAGGGGCAAATTCAAGGTAAATTACTGAGTACCCAGATAACAGACACCAAAAGAAGATTAAGGACTTACAGGAAAACAAAATTAATGTGCCCTGCCATAATGAGAAAATTATCTATTCAGTCTCAAGCTACTATTAACTCAGTGAATCCTCTGTTAACTTCCCAGTACCTTTTCTTAAAAAGGGACAGGCTAAAGTTCTTAGTATTTGTTTGCAACCAGGAGGTTCCAGGAGGTTGCAGGAGGTGGTAGGGTGTGAGAAGCCAGACTCAAGGACTCATGGAGGTGAAGGATTTATCCTTGTACCCATTGTTCATCTTGACCGCTTTGCTCAGATCAGGCCAATAAAACCAGCTCAACTAATCAGAATATACCTGGACTCACTATCATTATCCTCAATATCACAGCCAGCCACAGAATGCAGTGTGGTAAACCAGAGCAGACAACTGCCACCTAGTGGTGCCACGCTGTCCCCAGATACCTGGCTGGATGAGGATGGCCAGCTGGCCCTCCAGCTGGAGAGCTGTGCAGGCTTGACCTGGTCATTTTGTTAACCCCCAATAAAGCAGTCCTTTTTTGTGGGTGATGGAAGATTCAAAGACCATTTATAATGTAGGAATAGAGTTTTACTGTACTAAACCTGGAGTTTTTAAATAGAAGCCACAAACATGATCTTGAATGTCTTACTGGTCTTTCCCTACTTAAATATATGGCTTTAAAATTTGCTGCCCAGAGAAGTGAGAGACTAAGAAGTGAACAGGAAAAATTATATTTATCAACAATAGATGTACTTTTGGGTTTTTCATCTACCACATCAATATTTCCAGTACAGGGGCAGGGAGTTTACTTAACAGCTTTTCCTGTGAGGGGTTAAAAAATGTAACACAGGGATTTGGAATAAATTTTTATGTAATTCAAGGGTATTCAAATACAATTGCAAAATATTGCAAACTTACAGTGCATTATTGAGATATATCATCTTGATATATGAAGATAAAAACAGACTATGTTTCAAGTGTTCTGTTTGGCAAAGATCACCCTATATTGAGGCAGACTTTTACAAAAATAACATCTAGGAACTCAAATCAGTAAGGAAAAGATTGAGGTTATAATTGCTTAAATGAGATGCCCTGGAGGAAGTTAAGGGATTTTGGCTTACAAATATGCTAAATGATTTCAAATTACTGAAGTTCTGTTGTAAAGAAGAATGAAATCTGTGTTGAATTAGGTTGGAAAACCATGGTCAGTGTGTAGATATTCCAGGGATCCATGTTTTGATTCAGTATAAGGAAGAACTGAATCTTAGAACTCATTGAAAATAAACTGAAAAGGTAGTGAGTCCCCTGTCACCAGAAGCACTCGAGCTGAAATTTAATGACCACTTGTTAGGCAGTTATTCCACTATGGGTTGTAAGTTGAACCAATTTTCCACTGTTACCTTGTTTAACTCCAAGCTAGTTTTATTTTCTGAGGGTTGTACCGTAAGAAAGGGACTGGAATTAAAACAGCTAAATCTACTTAGTGTACTACTGGGGAGGATTTAGTGAGCACAGAAAACAGCAGTTCATTTTCCCTGAAACCCAGACAAAAGTAAAAGAAATAAAATTCTAGCATAGCTATGTTAAAATACAAAAGCAAATGATGCCATAAGCCTTGTATGTTATTTTCATAAAATAAGGAAGTAAAGTTTGGTTCTTTCTAAGCCTCATAGAGCTGCAGAAGTCTATACAATGTTTTTGACAATCAAAGTAACAATTTTAGCCCTGGCTCAATTCATACAAGAGGAACATTGAGGAAATTGCACCACGGCGGAAATCACAAATGAATGAATGAAAAACTGACCAACTTGCTGCAATGGTTTGTGAATGGTAGGAGTTCAATTTAAATTATGAGGACCTTCAATCACCAGATATAGATTGGATATACTTATGTAGAGAAAGAAATGCTGGGAAGATTTCTGAACATCATGTTGTGGTTATAAATCAGAAGATACTTAGCCAACTTCCCAGGATGGCTCAGTTTCTGCTACCACCACCAAAACCACGCCAGGAGAAGATAGTTATTCAGTCATCACCACAATTACTGAATCAAAGGCAATTGATGCAAACTGCAGCTCCATCATTCCAACTGATTATATCTGGGTAAATTAATTAAGTCATCTTAACTTCCATTTCTTACTTTGGAAAATGCACATAGTAATAGTGCCTACTTATAATGAATTGTTGTAAATATTAAATGAGACAATTTAAATAAACACAAAGTCCTTGAGTCATTATAATAAATCATTTTCATTATTATTAATGCAATAATTCTGATATTTTATTTGATTAATAAAATAAATCAATGTGGACATAAAAAATGTCCTCATGGTCTCATTTAAATGTCTACCATATCTAATTGTATTCAAATACCTTCAAGAATAGTAAGGAGATAAAGATAAAAATCAGGCACCTAGAATAGAAAATAGCAAGCCTTAAATTTACATAGTCTTGTCTATATTCTGCCCTCCAACACCACCCCATTTCTTTCTCTCCATCCAGTTTTTTTGTCTGAACCCAGCAGCAACTGAAATATAGTAGTCACTTGATAAGTATTAGTTTGAATGAACATTGAATAAATGGATTCACTTTTCTTTGCAGCTGTGCTTTAAATAAAGTAGAGTTTGATTAGGCAAATAACCTGAGAGGAAAATCAAGTAATTTATGTATTTGTAAGACAAATAATACATTTTAATTTTCACATAGCACCATTACAAACTTTTAGGGCAATTTCCAATAACGTTTAATATTATAATCAATGTCACATGACAGTGAATGGGTGTTCTGTTTTTTAATGGTGGGACACTCTTGCAATCATTTTTTGTTGTGATAATAGGGAAATGAAAATCTCATTTGCTTATTTGACAGCATACATTAACTTCTTATTCCTTGATATGCACGGGTCTGTTGCAGAAGCTCTGCTCCAGGCAGCAGATTTAGCTCAGGTCTGTTCCACATTCCATATTTATCCAGCTGTGCAGAAAGGGAAGTGGCTGTGTGGAGTCTGCTTTCCTTATAGCAGAGGCAGATGAGAATGTCCAAGAGGCTAAGCCAAACCTATCAAGAGCCTTTAAAACCTTAGCCCACACTCGATGGATGTCACGTCCTCCCAAGTCCCACTGGTGGAAGTAAGTCGAAGTCCAAGAACAACATCCTTGAGGTTTGGGAGATATATTCCTCCCATGTGGGGGAAGTGTGAATATTTGCTTTATCATTAATATCATCTCTCAGAGTCAGAGTTTATAGGCCGTGTTGTATTAATAATGCAATAGATCACATATGTTGAAAAGCTGCTTCAGCACAAAATAAGTAGAAAAATGTTCTTGCCATTATGCTTATTTAATGGTCATGAGTCTTTTTCAAATGGGATTTTACATCGTGTCTTGTTATATTTGGTAAATGGTAAAAATAAAAAGTAACTTCATAGAATGAGTCTATGAATATTACACCTGGAAATTTCAGTGTGTTTCTTTTCATCTGCCAAAGCCAAAACTCATTTGACATGAAAACTACAACATAAGCTTTTATTTTTCAAATTTAACTTTTAAATTTAGATTAAATAGTAGTGATAGATTTTGATTATTAGTTTAGATCCTTTGCTATAATCCATGATTAAATTATAATTCATGAATAAAGTGTTGGGTGTGGAGTTGCATGAGGTTAAGAATATTAACTAAGAAGTTAACTGCCAGCTGTGTCATATCATGTCTTCTCAAACCTCCATGATGAATCCTAGGTGATATTTGTGCAACAAAAATAGCTCTAAGAAGTAAAAAGGAGGAATGAAATGCACCAAAATATCAATTTTCTCAGTATTTTTATGCTTCCAATATCTGAAAATGTGTTATTACAAATTTTAGAATTATTAAGATTTATGTGTGTATTTATTATAGTGATAAGTCCCATATGTACAGATTCATTATATCAGTACCTTTTAGAACATGTTATTTATCTCAAAATCTAAATATATCTATACAAACATATTTCTGTCAGATATATATTTAGTAGTTTGACCTAAAATAATTTATTTCAAGTTCCATTAATGACAATACTCTAGGTTGAAGTTTTTGAAAATACATTTACTTCCCATGTATTCTTTATGATTATATTTATTGCTATACTTCTCTTCATCCTGAATGTTTTCCAAGGAAATATGATTTTTAAAAGACTCATAGTTACAGTATACAAAGTATTTTTAAAGTTGATTTTGGCAGATATTTACCTTTGTCTAAAAATATTAAAATCTTAAGTTCCTTAAGGATTCATCACAATGAAAAACACAATGAATGGCATTGTCCCCCAAATTTTTATAACAGTGAATGATAGCAGTTCATAATTCTTATAATTGACAAAAATATTTACATAAAATGGTATTCACAAGAAAGAATGCTGGGAATCCTAGAGCATATATTCATGTGCTACCTCTATGTATTAACATTAGACTATGGAGAGCTCTTTTATCCACATTTCTTCTGAGAGGCTTTATAGATCCCTATCTATAAAATGTCTAGTTAAGATTTACACATTTGTCATAAAATGGAGTTAGGGCTCACCCCATATTTTCTCCTGTAAAAATGAAGTAAGAAACTTTGCTAATTATAACTATATTGTGTTCACCTTTACTATCTTTATACTCACGATGAAGTGATTGAAATTTTCAGTAGTTTTCTTTTACTCAAAATTAGTCACAGATAATGCCATTCGATTCATTTCAATGCTATAATAATTTAAATAAATTTCCTGATAAACATGATTTGAAAACATGAGCTTTTCCAGAAATTGTTTATTATTAGCAATGTAAATTCCAGAGTAACTGATTAATGAAAATTAAAGACAGAAGAGAGAGAGAATAGTCCTATGAAATAATTTAAGTAAATACTAAAGGAACATCTCCCAAAGCAAGCTTGTAAGCCCTCTCAATATCTGCTTAAGGGAAAGTTTTAATGACTTTTAGAATTTCCTCTAATTTAAGATTTTGTTTAAACAGTTGAAGTGTTAAAAGAGAGTTCAGGCAGGATTGGTGATTTTGAAGTCCAGTTAATGTTAGCTGAGGTTCGCAGACATAATATTGCTCTTGGGAGAACTGAATGAATCCTTTCTTAGCCTCTGATTGACATTTCAGTGATGAAAGTGCATTCAGGGTACTGGAGTTATAGTGTAGAAGTCGAAATAGGATTGATGTAAAAGTGCAATCATGATGAAGTTTGACATTGAGGCTGTGCCTAAACAACCAAAAATAATTGCATAACAGCCTTGAATGTGCAGCTATTTCTACCATCTTCATAGTCAATTTGCCTTTATGTAACAAAAGGTATGTTTAATAATCAAATAAAGCATCACAGTGAGTTCGAGTGCAAACTAACATAACTGACAAGTAGTTTGTGACTTAAAAATATTCAATAAGACTTCATGATTGTGATGGCTTCAAAGAATTTAATTTTTCTTTCTTAATTTCAGTATTTGTTGCATTATCTTACTTTTAGGTTTTGTTCCAAATTGATTTGTGCTGGTTCAAGAGGTCAATACTAGGGGAATAGCAATTTCATGGTGGGTAACTTTACCAAAGAAAATTTCAGAAAAAAACTGACAAATGCAATTTTCATTGATAAGTGCAATTGTCAATAGACATATATTTACATATGTTAGAAGAAGCAAAGAAAAAAATACCACAAAGAGAGAGAAAAAAAAATATATATATATGCACACATTATAAGTATAAAATACAACCTACGTGGTGGTTTGAAACTGTATATACACCACAAAAGCAAGTTCTTAAAGTTAATCCATTTCTGTGGGTGTGGACCCATTGTAAGCAGTATCTTTTAACGAGGCTATTCAGTTATGGTGTGACCCACCTCTTTCAGGATATGTTGCCTTGATAATGCCTTGATTTGGACATTTCTCAGACTCTAATGATAAGCTAATAAATCCACATTCTTAAAAGCCAACCCGTTTTATGATAATCTGCCTTTTAACAGCCTAGCAAAGTAAAACAACCTATTTCAACGTCAGTAAATCCTCATGAAATTTTCTTTTCTGTGTAATCTATTTGTAGTTTTTAATTACTAAAACAGTACTCATGTAAATATACTACTAATACTACTGTATTTCTTATGTAATTTGCTTAAATTATTTCTTGATCAAGAAAACATATGGGTTAATCTTTTTGTTGTTGTTGTTGTTAGCTTTATTTTAAGTTTTTGAGCAGAAACTCCAGTTTTCCTTGACCTCTCACCATATTTAAGTGGTGAGAAAAAATTGCTCTCTCTCTCTCTGCTCCTCTTTGCACTTTATAGAAAAAAGTCAGTAATAGGTTACTAATTTTCTCAATTATTCATCTATTCTTCTATCAGATTATAACTCCCCCAGCCCATTTATATTAGCTTTGCTTATATAATTTGGTCAATTGATTGAGAGCAAAAGTAACATATGACCTTTCTTCTAGAAAGCTTTAATAGCCATTATATGTTTCACACATTTTACTTTTTTATTGACCATAATAAAAAACATGTCCCAAATGTGTTTTCATCTCAGTCTCCAGTACGAACAAGACACACAGAGCAAGGTGTTAGCCAATCTAGAACTGATATGATGCACTGTGAACAAAAAAAGACATTTATTGTTAAAAACCACTAAGGTTTGGGGATTATTTGTTATGATGTCATAATTTAGTAAATGTCAATTGATAGAGAGGAACAACTCTTTTTGGTCTGGCCTTAGATGTTTCAAACAATTTTTGATCTGTCGTCATTCCAGCAAATAATATTCAACAAAATTCATCAATTTCTGTGGCAAACCATGGCCTGAGCAAAACAGGGCTGCGGATCTTTGGTGCACAGCAGTCTGTGTGACCTAGGCAGAAAAATGTTTAACCAATTATCTTTCTAAGCCAGTAAAGAGAAAAAGGGTAAATTGACCTTAAAATGTAACTTTATGGGAAGCAGGCAGGAGATGAGAGGCTCTTAGTCTCACAAAAAGAGCAAAATGTTAATTGTTCAAGTGTTATTCTAGTCTTTCCTGCACCACCTCTCAGGTCAGAGTGACCTGTTCCTGCATCTTTGCTTTCCCCACCCTTAGGAAGGCTAAGTCTTAAACCTTTATGAAAGGCTTTCTGTCCTCTTTGCATCGCTCAGTCGTCTTCCCTGTGAATGTGATGCCTGCCTGGCCTGAGAGAGCCATCATGATCTCTCCATGACTTCTCACCCTGTAAGTAAGCCCTGAATAAAAAAGTTCATGTATCAGAAAATGCTCATTGTCTTCTTTGGCCTCTGGATTGGCATGGCCCTCTTGGGCTGCGACAATTTCCTTTTGGTGTTATTTCCTATTTCTTTAGCTGTTACAAGGGTTAGATTTTTTTTGAAAAATGCAAATATGTTATTGAGTTGATTGGTGGCTCTCAGAGTGATCCAGCAATGTGCTTGCATGTATTGCAATCTAATATTTAAAAAAAATAATTTTAATTTTAAAAAAACCATAGAATTGTGCAGCATAGAGCAAATCATAATGCACACCACAGACTACAGTTACTAGTATGATTATAACAATATTGTTTCATCAGTTGTAACAAAGGTACCACACTACTGTAAAATGTAAATATAGAGAAGATTGTGTGTATGCAGAGGGGTGGTATATCTAAACTCTGTATTTTCTGCATGTTTTTTTTTTGTAACCTAAACTTATTGAATAATAAACAAAGAGAAAAAATATAGAACGGCAGGTAGTTGCTGTACATTTGCCACATGTCAAACCCTGCTAAGTGTTTATATACATTGTGTCATTTGTACTGTAAAGCTTGTCCTCTTATTATCTTCATTTAAATGTGAGGGAACTGAGATACATAGAGTTTAAGTAACTGGCTTGGAGAGAAAAATTGTAGGTGGTAACAATAGTATTCAAATCCCGTTATGTATAATTCTAAAGACCATGTAAGAGAAAAAAGTAAAACAAGCACTAGCAAAACAAAAGCTCTTTTATTAAGGTGAGTAATTTAATAAAGGCACCATATATAAGTGGGAAAAGTTAACAGAAAACATTTTGAAAATAAGCATACAGAGATATTAAAACCAGGAAACATAAAACTATAATAAACATGAGTCCAGAACTAGAAAGTCATAGTCATGAAATGAAAAATAAACTGTAAGGATAAAAAAAAAAATCTAAATATGTTATTGATTGAATTGTGTCCTCCAAAAGCATATGTTGAAGATCTAATCCTCAGTACCTCAGGATGTGATCTTATTTGGAAATAGGGCCCTGACAAATGAATCAGGGAAGTTAAAATAAAGTCATTCTGGGGTAGGATGGGCCTAATATGACTGATGTCCTTATAACAAAGGAAGAGGGGACATGACAGATAGAGCAGAAGGTCCTGTAAAGAAGAGGCAGACACCTCTACAAACCAAGGAACTCCTGGGACAACCAGAAGACATTTGAGAGGCAGGGAGCAGATCTCAGAGGGAGTTTATACCTGCCAACACCTTGACTTTGGACTTCCAACCTGTGAAACAAGAAATTTCTGTTGTTTTAAGTCAACTACTTTGTGGTACTTTGTTATAGCAGCCCAAGAAAACTAAGGCAAAATATTACAAGAATTGAATGTTTGATATAACCTCAAATCAGTAAGGCAAAACATTTTTTTTAAATGAACTCTCTTAGGAAAATTGATGAACTTTAAAACATTAAATTCTATCTCAGCTTTATACCATACATTGCTAAGATAAATTAAAGATGGATTAAGTAGTTAAAAGTTTAAAAAAATTTTATATTGATATGTATTTTATATTATAAATAATGTGAAATTTAAAATATATATAAAATATATTTTATATTTCAGAAGCATATATGTGATCATTTATTAACATTGAAATTGGGACAGGAATTTCTATTTAACAATATTAATTAAAAAAATCCTCAATATAAAAGATGGGTATCTTACAGCATGTAAATATCTCTTCAAACATCTGTAAAAGAAAATAAGAAGCAAAAGATAAACTGTTAAAAGAACAAGACATGTATGACTAAAAGAATATGGTCTTAATATATAAAAGCATTCACTAATCAATAAGAAACAAATATCCAAGTAGATTAATAGATAATGGACAAAGTGAAGAGAGTTCACTAATACAAAGCAATCAAAATAACGTATTAGCATGTAAAAATGTCAAAGACCAATAATATGTGTATACATTGATTTAAAATATCAGCCTCTACCTGCCTATTGATGAATTTTAAGTATGATAATATACACTATGAGGGTACATTAATTGCGAAATTTTACTCACAAAAGGTATGACTATAAAAAGTCCTAATTACGGGAAGGTGATAATAAATTATATAGGTAAAGCCTGGCAAATTCCCATACTTGTTTTTAAAAGCAAAATTCTAGCATTAGGAATTTACGATGAGTTAATAATGAAAGATACAATAAAAATATTATGAGTTAATAATAAAAAATGCAATACAAAATATATTTATAAGGATCACATTACTGTTTTATAAATTTATATATAAGCATACAAGTGATTAGTCTAAGTGATGGTGGAAATATGAAATGATTAAAACATGATTTTTAAAAATGTTATTAATGAATATGATACACTTTTGAATAAAAGCTAGTTAAAAATAATATATATAGTATATTTGCAAATGTGCAATGCATATTAATCCACATGTAAGTTTAAGGAAATTAAGGAAAGACATTTTTCTAAAAATATTAATAGTGCTATTGAGGAATTATATGATTTTCAGTTCCTTTGGTTCTTTTCTAAATTTTCTACAATGTATATTACCTAACAGTCAGAAAAAGCTAATAAATACTATTGGAAAATAATGACCTAAACTTGATCTAAAAATATCTATAATGTTAGTATCTAAACATACAAATGACTTTTTCAGAGTCACAGTGTGCCTAAGTTTAAATTCCTTAAAAGAAAAATGAGTTATCAGATTGATTTTTTTTTTTTATTCCAGGATACTTACTGTGGTTTTTCTTAGCCTCTCTGTTTGTTTAGGCTCATTCTCAAAGGAAAAGGTAAATTATCTAATGATAACTGTGTTGCGAATATTGTTGTTTTTGGTCCTGTTGTTTATTTTATAGGTCAATCTCTGCCTTTCCATTTTAAATATATGGGCAGAATTGGGCATAGAAATTGCATGAGTGTGCAGCAAGGGAATATCAGTAACTACTATTCTGTATACTTAATGTGTAATAGACTAAAACAGTGGTAAGTGCCTTCTCTCTCTCTCTCTCTCTCTCTCTCTCTCTCCCATAGCTAATCTTTAAATCAGTAAGAATGTTGGAAACTGACATGGTTTACTTTTGCAATGCCCCTTTTCTTCAGATTTCAATGTACTAACCAGAATTTTTTTGAGTAAATGTATATATCCATTCATGTTCTATTAAAATATTTTAGCTCTGAATTTCACTCTTCCTATGACTCACCTTATGCTGGTTGATTCACTCAAGAAGGTCAATTCAAACTCTCAAAGACCTCTTTTATGTTACACTGATGAAAGAATTTCAGGAACTTCGAAGGCATCTGATCACATTTTTTTTTTCAGTTCGTATTATCATAATCTGGTTTCATCTATCTACTTTAAGAACCAGATAATTTGTACAGGAAGACATTTCAATGAAAAATAATGAAACAGATGAATTCAGTGATAGTTTGAAATAATTTCTGTTCCACAGACATAATGCAGTAGATCAGGGATACACACATGCTTAGAAGTTATTTCATACAGTCATATAATCTTAGAGTTTGAAAAGATGTAGGGTCATTTGGATTGTTATTTACATTTATATAAATTCAGCCAAAAAGATATTAGGAGATTTGGCCAAAATCTTCCAGGAGGTCTTGTTAATATTTCCCAAGTGCATTGTGCATATTGGCATGGGACTAATGCATAAGAAGGGTGATTGCTAATTTATAATACCTTATGTTAGAAACAAGCATTATACAAAAAATGCTCACCCAGTTCTGGAGGAGAAAAGAATTTATTTATGATCTTACAAGAAAGGACACACGGCCAAAAACGTGGTAGGCTGGTGCGCCAGAGGAAGAGAATGGCGATCTTTAAATCTCCTACTCCTAATGCGCGAATCCCTCCCGTTTCCCCATTGACTGGATACTACAGACGTTACAGCCTATCCGAAAGCACTAACTAATTTATCTTTGAGATTTTAATTTGTACAGCCTATCCAAGAGAGCCAACTAGCTCATTATTGAGATTGTGAACTAATCAGCCTATCCGAGAGAGTTCAGTTTAAAATTTTTTTTGCTGGGAGTTCCTGCCTCTGATTTTACCTCATATCTCTTTACATTCCAGTAACCATGGTTACTTTTCCATAAAAGGAGCTAGCATAGATTCTCTTTCTTCCCTTTACCATAGGGCTTGTTTAAGCTGGTTCTGCCTCCATTTTCCTTATTCCATGCTGTCTCTATGTGAAAACTAAACTTATCCCTTCCTTACACCTTATATTTTGTAAGAAGGTGGAATAATCACTATTAGATAATAATTTGAATTTCTTATCTGTTCTGATCATCAGTTTGGATGGAATGCTGATTTTTGTGTACTTATTCCTACATCCTTTTTCTAGACATCACATTACTTCATTTTCTTTAAATATTTATTTAACAGAAATATTTCAGAAATCTGCTAAATCTATAAAACTAGAAAACAAATATCTCAACTTTTGGAAGTTTGTCAGAGTAAAACCAAATAGAGAAAGAATGATACTGTGGAAGATTAAACTCCTATTCTTTCTGTCCTTGTTTTTGTTTTGTTTCAAGTTTGCTTTTGCTTTGTTTTTGAAATGTAGAACATTCATTCTAACTTATTTATCACATAGATTATAGCCACAAAGAAATCTTACTCTTTTTCTATTTTGTTCACATCTGGAATATTGCTTCACAGACATGATATAAATTTCATAATTCTACCCAGAGTAGGGATATTTGTGATTGCTGCATTTTTCCTTCTCTCATGCAGACATAAAGTACAATTAAATGAATTGTCTTCAGACATAAAATGCAATTAAAAGAATCCTGGATTCAGTGTTAAGACATTTGAGTTGACTTCCAACTGCATAAATTTGAATAAGCAAATTAACCTCTCAGAATATTTTTCTTCATGTGTATCAAAATATTACAGTGTCTGTCACATCTTCCTCAAATATGCAGAACAAATAGAACAATTTAAAGTTATAAAGTTATTAATACAAATGCAGATTCAGAAAACAATCTGCCAATATTAGACATTATGGCATGAAAGGATATTAGTAATTACTCTTACTCTTTAAATATAAAACATATCATGGTTATCTCAGGGATATATTAATATTCATATTTTAGACATAGTATTTTGACTACATGTGTGAAAAGCTTGATTAGAAGTACAGAATTAACCATGATGACTTGAAACCCATATATTCTGACAGGCATCCTCCTTTTGCCTTGGTATCTCATCTTCATTCTTCAATTCTCTCTCTGCCTTTCCAGATCATCAGCTCTGAAGTTGACCCTCACTGTTTTGCTGCTATATATTCATTTCACTAACAATTCATTTGAATTGCCTACTAAGTTTTATGTTTCCTTGCATAATAGTCAGCCTTCTTAATGCACTGATAAGGACCAAGACTGAAGGGGCCATGAAGCCTTTCTTTATTATTTTAAACTCAGTGTGTAAGACAGTACTCAGAACTTGGTAGGCACAAAGTAAATATATATGGAAAGAAAAATGAATGGTCCCATGACCTCCAGGGCTGTTATCTCCCTGGCAACATGGGACCTGACTCCCAGGGATGAATATAGACCCAGAATCATGGGATTGAGAAAGTCTTCTTGACCAAAACAGGGAAGGGAAATGAAACATTTTCAGTGGCTGAGCGATTTCAAATAGAATCGAGATGACATTCTGGAGGTTCTTCTTATGCATTATATAGGTATCCCATTTTAGTTTTTAGTGTATTGGAATAGCTAGAAGGAAATACCTGAAACTGTTGAACTGAAACCCAGTAGCCTTGATTTTTGAAGACAATTGTATAGCTATAGCTTACATGGTGTGACCGTGTGATAGTGAAAACCTTGTGGCTCACACTCCCTTTATCCAGGGTATGGACAGATGAGTAAAAAAAAAATGGGAACAAAAGTTAAATGAATAGTGAGAAGATAGGAGGATGGGAAGTTTTGGGTGTCTTCTTTACTTGTAATTTGTATTCTTGGTTTTATTTTTTTATTTTTTTATTTTTTTTGTGTAATGAAAATGTTCAAAAATTGATTTTGGTGATGAATGCACAACTCTCTGATGGTACAGTGAACAACTGATTGTTCACTATGGGTGATAATAGGGTATATGAATATATCTAAATAAAACTGAATTTTAAAAAAATAATAAAAAATAAATAGATAACTTGAAACAAACAAATAAATGAGTGAATGGTCCCTACATTTTCAGATATGTTCCAGGCACAATTCACTCATTCATTCATTAAAAAAATTGTGGCGTACTTATGAGGCACTTGGAATATATCAGTAAATAAACAAAGAGCCCTGTCTTCTTATACTTACCTCATATAAGGGGAAATAGAACATAAGCAAAAAGCAATAAATCAAATAATTTTATAGTAAGATAGAAAGTGATAGTGGTTATGGAAAGAAAAGGGGAAAAAAGATTATGTATATTGGGGATTATAATTCTTGGCGGGGTCTAGGGAGAGTTACAATATTAAGATATAGAAAAGTTAGGTTCATGCCTTGGCTTTGCTATTCACTGGCTTCATGAATTCATTTTTGAAGGCACTTCTGAAAAATCAGATACTTAAAGATTTACTCCAAGGTACTTATAACTATAATATTTTATGATGCTAGGTCTAAACTGTGCAGCAACTCTCACAGAAAGGATGAATCAGTGATATCAATGATTGTTTTAATATAAAAATGCAAGTAGGGGCAGACCAAATTAAACAGATAAGTAAACAAAAAACCCTAGCCTTGTTGATATGTAAATGAAATGCATTTGTTACTGTTTAGGATTCAGTACTAATTTTACAGATTACCCAAATTTTCTGCATATATGAAAGGGAAAAGTTAAGTTTTTAGTGATGGCATCAAATCTCTGCAGTTATTAAAAATAGTACAATGGCAAATACCGATAAAATCACTTTGGAATAGAACATAAACAAAATAACATTTTATAATGTTGCATAGTATAACACAATATATATGATGTTGTATAATTCCAGGGTTGCTTGGAATGTGTTGTAAAAAATATTAGATATATTCATAGTGTGAGTTTAATGTGCTGCAGATACTGCCTGTCTACACTTTTCCAGGTGCTTCTTCAAACTAAAGCTTAAGAATTTAAGAATTTCAAATATGACAAATAGCCCTTTGAAGTTGACTTTTGTGTGTGCCTCAGAGAAACACAAGATGGAACATAAATAAAAATAACTCAGAGAAAGGAGGTTTAAGTTCTGACATTTCTAAGCAGAGGTTTCTTCTGTCCTCAGGGAGATAAACAAAACTATTGAAAACCCCATTAGGTATATTTATAGACCAGGTTTAATATCCAGGATTTAAACTAAGATGCCACACTGCCAGCCACCAACTTTTGGGTGGAAGAAAACAGCATTAACAAGTGAACATTTTTGTCCTTTTCTCATCATTATTCTAAAGATATGACACCTTAATCTTTTATACAGTGATACAGTGCAAGGGCAGGGGGAGTTCTTTGGGATTACTTTCCATGAAAAGTTGTATTTTTTTTTGTAATACATTGGGGGAAATTTCACTAACCTATTTTCTGATATACTTACTTATTCTTGGATATGGGGGTGGGAGATCAGTGTTCAGAACTTTTTATAGCCTCTGAAATGGAAGAGAAACATGTGAATCAATAACTAATCCTGAAGAAAATATACCAGTGGACTGTGTGAGGAAGAATAATTACAGCTTCTGGGAAGTGTATGAGGTCTGAAGAATATATGACAACATTTCAAATAATTGATGTAGTGCTATAAGGTATCTGAAATAGCCTTTTCTTTATAGCCCAAGGAATCAAACTGGAATATAAAATATAGGAGGAACAATTTAATTTCTGTAAAAGCAAAACTTTCCAAGTCTGAGATATTTTAAATTGGAGTTGACTGATTTGAGGGAAGTATCAAGTCCCTTGTCATTAGAGGTCATGAAGAAACCAAGTAACTCTCTGAGTGAGTTTAGTATACCAAGGGGATTCCGGAATCAACTACATAAAGGGATTAAATAAACATGGAGGTCTCCAACCTTGAATGAAATTCTTTGATTCTGTGGACTCAATTGGCAATGTTGACTAAGAATGTGTTTACAAAAGAAAAGTTAGATACTGTAATAGTGTACTTTTAACATGCGGGAGGAAGAAAAAGCCAGCAAAGAAGACTGAGGAAAAGTGGGATGTTCCAATCATGGTGAAGGGATGGTACTGAAAGTGATTTAGCAGTGAAAATAGAATACGAAAAGAGATGGTATTTGCTGTTAGAGGTAGGGAAGTTGTTTTGGTTTCTATGAATTTACTAATTAAATGTTGACTGTAATAATGCTTAGAAAAAGAGGTCATTATTATTTCTAATTTTCTATCCCACTTAAACCTACCTTTTTTCTTCTTCTGATTTTTTTGGGGGCATCCATGTGTCTATGTAAAGCTACTCTTTGACACAGGTGTATATTGGGAGATTATAAAAAGCTGATCCCAAGTTAGAAATGGTTTTAAATTTTTACTGATAATCATTAAATCAGAAAAGATTAATTTTGAAATATTTGGTTACTTTCAAAGACTGTCTCTATACATAAATAATCTTAGATGTGCCAAAACATTGCTTCACTTTTTAAATGTTTTCCAAGTTTTCTAGAATTTTAACAATTTTTCTCTTCTTCCAAACTTCTTTTTTCTCCTGGATTTACTCCTTAGAATCATTATCTTTGTGCTGAATTAATATTTGTCTCAGAAACACTCTTAATATAGTAAGAAAAATAGCCTAGAGAGTTCTTCTGCCCTATGGATTAAGCTAACATTCCAAGTAAGAATCTTGATAAGTAAGCAAAATACACATTCAGATGAAATTTACATATTTATTAGCCTTTGTATAAGCAGATACCTTTAAGTCTTAACTTTTCATGCACAAGCTGCCAGTTATTTAAAATTCTTTGCAGTTGTTATGTGACAACTTCAAAATAAAATAGTTGACCTTTTGTTTAGAAAACTGTGAGTAGGAATATAGCATTAAGAGACATTTCTGTGCAGAGATGTTTAACAGGCAGAGATTGTTCAGACAAATGTTTGGCAATGGTTTTTGCATTCTGTCTTTACATTGGCAAAAGCAGAAATCAGAGAACTGGTTTCTACAGATTCTGTAATATCACGCCAAGCCTCAGCAACTGAATGTCAAATTTGGTATAGAAAACTATCAAACATACTCTTCCGTCTAAGAGAATAAATGAATTTTTATTATTACACTGGTTTATGAACAAAGTTAGATTTCTGAATATTGTGGTTCTCTCTCTTTGATAATCTTGGGATCTGATTCATACATCTGCTGTTCTGGCCTGCAGTTTTACATTCCTCTAATACAGCTTCCACATTGCTGCCACAGAAGTCTTTCAAAGGCACAAGTTTAATTGTTTTATCACCAGTTTCAAGCCATTCAATGTCACCCATGAGAAAAAGCCCACACTCTTTAGTCCTTCAGTTAAATGTGAGCAGTAAGGTTCATGTCTGATTCTCCACTCCCTTAAAAACTGCTCTCTAGTGATGCAAGTCCACTTACTATTCTTAGAAAGTACCACACTGTTCCATATTTTTTGTTTTGGTCAGTACAAAAATGCCTGCTTCTCCTTCACCACCAATCCTAGAATGCAACTGCTTCCCTTTAAAAATTTATTCCAAGCACTCCCTTGACTAAGAAGTCTATATGGAGCATCTTCCTTATGCAACATAAAATCATTTAAACTCTCCCTTGAGACCTTGCTGAGCTTTATAAAGGTTTCTACCATAATACCCCAAGCATTTTATTGTACTTACTTGTTTTCCTGTCTAGTTTTTTTCTCCAAGACCAGTGACACCCAAGTGTTGAGGGTTAGTTAAGAATATTTAGGTTAGTCGGAAGCAATAGAGATGGGGTGCTTCAAACTTAAAGGTTTTAATCTGCTTTCCAAGCAGGTATGTGTCCTTAGAATGAGATCACTTTGAGTCAAGGACAACATCTTTTTTTGTCTCTTTATTATCTGTACTCAGCAGAGTTGCTGGTAGACATGCGGAACTCAATAAACACTTTTTGCACAAACACATGCATGATTTCTCATGAGTTTCAAAGATGCCCTGTGTCTAAACATTTTATTTTTTTCTTCTTTTCTCTTGCTAAAATTTTAAGTTTTGGAATGCAAAGTAATCCTTGTATTAATTTGAACACAGAGGAAGGACCTGAGCATAGTAATGAGTATGTTCAGGTAGCTGTATCTCCATGTGTGTGCATGTTTACATGATGTGTATTTGTGGATCCAGTAGAGTCTAAGCTCCGAAAGGCCAGTGGAGGGGGGCATGGGGCAGTAGAGTCTAAGCTCCGAAAGGCCAGTGGAGGGGGGCATGGGGCAGTAGAGTCTAAGCTCCGAAAGGCCAGTGGAGGGGGGCATGGGGGATGTCTTTCCTGTTTTTCTCATTTGTCTCCCTTGACTGTTATCAGAGTATCTAAGTAGTTGTTCAATAAATACTTGTTGATTAAATGAATGCATTTGTTGTTGTGTATTGAGGTAGGAAATAACTTCTGTTTTAAAATCTGCCTCTATTTACCTCGGTTGCTCTAGGGATAGAGACAAAATTCATATTTGGGGAAGACAGCTCTAGTGTTAGGAAACAATCCAAATGAAAGCACATGTGCATATGCATGCACACACACATATTCAAATGGGTTTTTTTGGGTTTGCTGAAGTAAAACCCCAAGGTCTAGGTTTTATAATACAGAAAGAACAGGTCTGTAAATGAAATCTAAGCTTCTCTACATATTACTATAAAAAGATTGCTTTTGACCGTCTTAAGACCCAGGATGTGACTTCAATGAAATTGTGCTCATTTTTATCTAGATCGTCTTGAGCATGATTTTTTTGACATGTGGTTGGTGCTGAATAAATCCCTGCAGATTTGAACTAAATGTATTGAGCTGAACTAATTGAAATTCCAACAGCAAAATGGATACCTGGTATATTTTGTAGTTTTTATTTGCATTACCAGCCAATTAAAAAGCCCAAGGAACACTGCAATACATCAAACCATAAGTATTTACAAAATAGCAGGAAGTGTTTACTTAAAACCAAAAATTATTTTGATATCTGGATTGAGGTTGCCAGGAAAACTACCTAACAGTAATTTGTCTTTAACTATGCCAAATACAGTCCTAAATTCTTCATTCACATCATCACTTTTAATCTTTCAGGTCATGGTCATCTCCATTATACAGATGAGGAAATTGAGGCTCAAAGAGTTTAAAAGATTATCCCAAAGTGGTGCAGCTAGACATGTCTGAATTCATACCATACTTCCTGTCTCCAAGATTGGTAATATCTTCTAGTCTTGGGCTGAAAAGAGAAAAGAAAGATTTAGGGTCTGGGGATGAAAACATTATTTCTCCTGTTGCTGAAAATATGCCATTCCTATTCTAATTTAGATGAGTGGGAGAAAATTGTAACAGCACCCAGGATTTATAAACCGTTTGTGTGCATTTACTTTTTTGTCTTTTAATAAATATTAGTATTAAAATCTGAGTAATAAACTCATAAGTATGCTTTATATGTATTTTTTTTTTCATTTCTATAGGGTAATTGCTTCTCCCTAATAAAATATGAGGGAGATGTTTCAGAAATTTTGATCCACTATTTCTTTTCCCAATTAGTCATGCCCTGACAGATATTTTCAAAATGATAAAACTGGCTTCACCAACATCATTAAGATTGGTATTTGAGAAACTATTAACCCTTAAAATATCTAAGGCTAGAGCACAGTTAATTTCTGTATTATGCAAAATTGCTGGGCACTACAAAAATCCTATCAGTTTCAGTAAAATAGTGAGCGGAACACCCAAAACTATTTCCAGCAATTTGATTTATATGTGTAAGGCAAAATACTGGCTGCTTTTTATTGCAATATTTAATATAAAGTACATAATTTTTCCCTAGAAATAACTTCATTCTCTTCCCAGCCCCCTTCTCAGATCTTCACATGGAAAATACTCAATCATTAGTGAATAAATGCATGATATATTTTATGTCTTATCTATTCATATACTTAAATTCTAAAAGTTGCAAAATAACACTTAGCAAACGTAGCTTGAGTGGTAAAGCTAGAGGTCTGCAGTGAGTCGTAAAGAATATTAATTTTAATAAGAGCTTAATCACTTATTAAGCTTATTAATGTTAAGAGAGTTATTTCTCTTTTAATTACAATCTTGTAAGGAAGGTAACATTGTCCACTAAACAATGTGTTATCTCTGATTGGACAGCATTCTTAATCAACAATATCATACGTACTTAAGTCAGCCACGTCATCGTCATTTGTGCATTCATTTAATTGTTCAATTAAAACTCATTATTGGGCACTTACTATGTGCCAGGTACTGTTTTACATTCTGGAGAAAAACAAGGAGATACACAGGCAAAGTCCCTGCCTTGGAGCTTACATGCTCTTCTATGATAACCTGAATAGGTAGAAACCCCTTCTTATTCCTTGCCTCCATCATTTGGCCTCATACCACAGTTGTTTAATCATTGAATTAAACAGAACTTAGAAGACATTCTTGCTGTTTTAATCATCTTAAATTACATTTTGCTTATGACAGATGTTTTAACATGGCCAAAATCAGAACAAATGTTCTACAAAATGGTCTATTTATATCTCAGTAGGCCACATGTACATTAAAAATGGGTGGGTCTTGTGTTTTATTTCCGTATAGGTATCTTCTGTCAAACCAACTGTTTTGAATCAGGAATGCTCTGGTCATAAACACTGAGTCAATAGCTTTCTGAGTAGGATCTACAAGAGTCTGGGTTTTCATGATTTGATCTTAAGCAATCAAATGTATCAGCAAATAGATTAGCTAGAAACTTTTGTTACAAACTGAATGAAGTGTAACAAATTCACACATTTCCATGTCTTAATTTTTTTCTGTAATGATCTTACCAAAATAGAAAGATTTTGGCTCAATTATTCTGATGAATATTTAAGTGCATCTTTAATGCTGTATATCTAGAACAATGGTTTTTAACTGAGCCTGGTGTTTTGCCCCCAGGGGACACTAGGCAATGTCTGACATATTTTTGGTTGTCACTACTGGAGGATGCTACTGGCATCTAAGGGATAGAGGCCAGGGATGCTGCTAAATATCCTACAAGGCATAGAATAGTCCCCCATAACAAAGACTTATCTGGCCCAATGTGTCAATTGTATAGATCTTGAGATACCTTGATTTAAATAAGGTGTGAAGAGAAAATTCAAAGTGTTCACTTCTGATATAATCTTATTCATTTTGTCAATAGGGCTGCCAGATTTAGAAAATAAAAATACATTTTGCCCAGTGTGTTGTAAAGATTTTTATATTGATAGTCAGGTACAGCAAGGATGAATGACAGCAGAGATGTATGAAGGAAAAGTTTGTTATTACCTACAGATCCTAGAACAAAGGAGCAGTAGACCCATGGGGAAACATGTCAGGAGTATAGGCTCAACCAAGCAGGCAGGGAGCAGAGGCTACAGTGGACCTCGAGACTATCCTCTTCATAATGTTACGTGGGTAGAGCTGTAGCTGTTGGTTGCCCAAGAGTGGAGCTGGGAAGTTTGCATTTGACTTTTGTGAGGGCACAAACTCTGGTAGGACACAAGGAGGAGAGGGAGAAGCTGTGTATCCTATATAAGCAGGTGTCAGCGGTGGGCACAGAGGGACCTAATGATTGGGTCTGAAATGATGAGGCATTTTGACAAAGCAAAGGCCCTTTTTATTACTAATGACAGGGCCTGAAGGACTGAGGCAGCATGACAGTGAAAAGCCCCTATACTATTTTAATCCATTTCACCAAGTTAAATTTGAATTTCAAATAAACTATTTTAGTATATATAGGCACTATTTGGGTCATATTTATACTAAACAATTATTAGTTGTTTATCTGAAATTCAAATTTAACTAGGCATCCTGTATTTTATATCTGGCACCCTTATTTGTGTGACATTCAATAGTTATAGCTATTGGCCCTTGTATGCATTGCTACAGACATTGTCCTGTTATTTGTCTATCAATGCAGCACTTAACACACCTCCTTCATATTTATTTGCCTCCCATAAACACAGTTAACACTATGTGAGGGGTGTGGAAAGCCGCCTCCCGAATCGGGCCTAGCGTATGCGCTGCAGCCTGCTCTAGAGTTACCCCCGCCCATCGAGTGAGCCAAGATGGCGCCTGCATCCTGTTTCCGCATAGTGACGCATGTATCCGCCACCCGCTCCTACCAATCGAAATCCTGTATACGCGATACTAGCCTAGAAGCTTATTGGTTGTTAATTGTGTATAAAAGGTCTTACCCAGACGGGGTAGGGTGAGACAGCCCACAAGGAGCCGTGCCTGACGGCCACATCGAGGCTGCTCTCCCACGAGGCGCCGTGCCCCGTGTGGGAACCAGTAACACAGAATGTTCATCTAGCTGTAGTAAAGGGCTTGCTTTCACAACTGCCGTGTGGTTCGAGTCGTGATTCATGACCAGGTTAGTTCGCGCAGTCTGCATCTCTCTCTCTCCTTCCCTGTTTCCCCTCGCCGGCCGGGAACCGGGGACCGAGCGGGGCAGCGCCGGACAGAGGGGTACTCAGGGTTCACAAATTAATTGGCAAAAAGTAATGAGGCAATTTGGATATAGCAACAACAAAGAGAAAATTAAGAAATTTAGCAAATTTTTTCAGAGCAAAGCAGCTTTGCTAGAATAGTTATAAAATGTTTATAGCAGATAAGCAACATTTATATTAATTATGATATTTTCCATTGTAAGAGGAAATTCACTTTGAGGTTGAAATATGCATAATTATACTAATTTTACATATTGAGTAGTACCACAGTGGAAAAGTCCCTTCTGAAACAATTATTCTATAAATGAGGTAGATGGTTAAGTACTAGGTGAAACCTCAAGGCCACGTTAGAATCCTAGAGGAGCTGTTCTCAGCACTTGTTCTATGAAGCAAGTGGGTCTAAGTAGTGTAAGAGTGGTTTTTACTGGTTGTCATGATGAGAAAACTTTATCTCTTTTCAAGACTCGGGGACTGTTGGAGGCCAAAAGTTCCGTGCTGTCTCTCTTGGAAAACTATCCTGAAGAGATCTGCCTAACCCAAATCTGTGCTTCCTCCTTAGGGGTCAGTCTGCATCTAAAGAATGGTTTATTAGATGACCAAAGCTCAACCCCCTTGCCACAAGGTAGGAAAACTTTGAAGGACTATTTTAGCTTAGACCCTGATGGGATGATCAAAATTCTCCTTTGTCATAGCAATGCACTTGAACCCAGACCCACCTCCCCACCCCCCGCCACTGCCGCCCACTCATTACTACTTCCTTTTCTTCCTTACAGGGTTAATCTGGACAGACTACCCAATAAACCTCCTGTTTGCAAATATCCTTCTCAGAATGTGTTTCCCTGTTATCTGACATAAGGTAGTCAAATTAGGGACAACAAGGTGGTTTTAGCCAAGTTCTTTGACTAGAAAAATGTGGAAATTTGTACATTCTTTGCTATATGTATTTGAGTAGTATATGTGTGTATTTATGCACTGACACAAACACACAAAAACACACATTTCTTTTGCATGTCAGAGAAAAGAACATTTGCCTTTACTAGTATGTTAACCTCAGTTTAATCTCCTCATCAATCAAACTATTCTTATTTTGTATCAGTTATATACTTAAATACTTTGTTAAGTGCTATGGAAAATCCAATATATAGATGATCCAAATAGTAATTGTGGGAAAAACATTATTTCTCATGTTAGCATTATTAATTTTATTTGTAGTAACATGTGTTGTGTAATATGGTTAACAAGGTTATTTCACATGCCTTTTTTCATTTTATTCTTATAAAATGTAGTTGAGCTGGCGATATTACATTCTTGTTTACTAAGTAAATTGAGATTCAATATGCTTGATTACTTTACCCAAAGTCACCCAGGTAATAAGTAATGGAGACACTCAGTGCTGGAGTCTTGGTCTTACAACTTTAAAACCCAAGTCAGCCCAACTTTGAAACCTTGTTTGTTGCAGTTCCTAAAACTGTATACCTGAATCTCCTGTTGGGCGCTGGAATTTTTTTTTTCTTGGCAATGTATGTGGATAAGATACCTGCATAATGATGGGAGAAAACAAGTAGGCATTTTGAAGAGATTTAATTCTATGCCTATACTTGGCATATAGAATGATACAGGCTTGTACAGGGCTGCCAGGACCTAAAGTGCTGTGTCTCAGCACATGAACCAAGACTGTGTGAAAACCTGAAGCATGAAGTGGGACATAAATGGGAATATCTGTGCTTGGTGCATAGTAGAGCTCAGTAACTATGTAGAAATAAATAATGAATGGATCAGTTGTGAATGTACCAATCCATTCTAGTCTGACCATCTAGTAGGACCATGTATCTTTCAGTTTGTGGAAAATCAGTTTTTTTGGATGCCCCAGATTATTACATAATAAAGATTTGCCTCTGGATTGATAAGTTGAGTCTGGGCCTTCTAGCAATGATCTTTGTTTGAATCTCAAATTTCCAGGGGTTCTACTGTGGTGAGATGGGTGCAAAGTGCCCACCACTGACTCCTGATTTGTGGTAATAGGGTTAGAAGTAGGGATGAGGAGAGTACTCAGTGCCCAGGTACCCAACACTTTTCCTGAATACTGATCTTCTGTCTCCTGGAATCTCACCAACCCTATCTAACTCACTCACTCGCTCACTCATGCACTCACTTACTCACTAACTTAGTAACTCACTCTGTCTTTTTATCATTCATCTATGCATCCATTCATCCACCCAACCATCCATCCATCCATCTTGGCTTTGCCTTGCCATCACTTCCATGTAATAGGATCCTTCATCAGAGAATTCTAATTATTAGCACACGTTCTGATTTATTCTTCTAGTTTGTTCCAATTAAACTATAAGATTCTTGTAGGAAAGAATCATGTTTGTGTGCTTAAACATAGTGGCCAATTAATAAATCTTTATATAAAAGCATACTTAAAACAGATGTAGGTCTTAATTAAATGGAAGAATTCAGCTAGTAGAGAGCAATAGAATGGGTAATCCAGACGGACAAAGGCATGAGTAAATATGGCCTATATTGAAATCAGTGTGGAAAATAATCTGACCAGAGAACATGTGAATGGTAAACACTTGAAGGAGAAAAAATTAACTGTAAAATATATGGCCAGATTATACATGGGTTTGATATTAGAAAGAAAGTTTGATGTGCTTGAACAACAGAGAGCCAAGATAGTTTCTGGAGAGAGAAGCCGCTTATTGTAAGGAGTATTCTAGGAAAAGCAATCAGGCTGACACTCCTGGTTCTGAGCACAGGATGTTATTTGTGAGTCCCAGGGACAGAAAGAAGACTGTACTAGGACTGCCCCTTACTATAGTCCACCCCCCACCCCCCAACTTTTCCTGGGACCACAATAGACAACTGAATAAATTTAAGGGATATATTTTTCCATTATTGTGAGAAAATGCCATTCAAGAGCAGTCTTGAACTACACTTTCTATGGCCTCTATATGTCCAGGTTCATTAATGTAAGAACAGCATATTTCTCCAGCATAGCATATGCAACCCAAGCTTGCACCGTCAGAATGTCCAGAACTCTGTGGTTTTGGAGGGCAAAAACCTACCTTCCACTGGAGTATCCCCAATGAATCAAACCATACAGTTTGGTTACAGTAATCATTAGGAACTTCTTCCAGGTGTCATTCATGTTTTTAATACAGAAGAAGCCCTCCTACAAGGTTTGGGCACTCCCTATGGGGAGAATTTGGGCTTTGGAAGATGTTTCCCATGTCCAGTAGTGTCAACTGTACTTGGCTATAGAGTGGTTTCTGCATCACACTAGATCTTACACACCAGTAGGCTGGTGCTGTCCACCATATTGACAGGTTGGCTGCAATGATGTGAAGAGATGACACATCATCTCAATTCAAATGCTAATAGTGCCCGTAGTTGGTCTGGTTAGTAGCTCAAGCAAAAGCCTGTATCATCAGGGTGCATGGGTGATACGGTTATCATCATTGTGAGATTGTCTGGGGAGAGACTAACCCAAACCCCTTCCATTACCTCCTGTGGTGGGGGTTGGGGGGGGTGCTCTTGCCCAATAACTTGAGGAGAGAATTGCCCAGGTATAGCCACACAGGCTTTCTGTCTGAGCCCAAAGTCCACGACTTATGTGGGAACCCATTGTCCCTGTCATTTAACCCAGACTTTTTGGCCCTAATTATCTAGTCCATGGAGGGAAGTCACATCTTGAGCAAGTATAATATTGCCCACCTGGGCCATAAATTTTGTAGTCCCAGGCATAATTGGAGGAGACCTAGTATTCTATTACATCAGTACTGCATTACCACTCCCTTGTTCACACGGAGTCCCACAAAAGGGAGACACCTAAGGGCGGCATCACCTCCAGGATGGAATTGGGGTGCACTTGCAGTAATACTACTGTAGTCCATACCACAAACCACCCCAGAAAGTTGTGATCCAGTGGGAAAAAAGAAAAAGATCATTTGGGTATATGGATGGGTAAAATATACGGGTTGGGTATACTGAGATAGGGATTCTTCAGGTGTAACCTAAACAGGTGACTTCTTGGTCCTCTACCCTCTCCAAGCTCAATATTTCCTAACATATGCTGCAGTGGCATGTTTCCCTTCATCTGACTGCAGTGTTTAATGTCCAAATAGCTCTAGTTAGATGGGAGTACCACCAAGTAAGTTGCCCTTCCTAATGGCCTTTGCAAAATTGTTGTTTGAGTCTTCTGTTCCTACATTCTATTGGGCTGTTCGTTTTGTGATAAGAAGCATGAAATATCCATCTTTTATCATGGGAGTGTACCTGTTGCTAGGTGCTTGAACTGTAAGTGAGGTACTTTCATCTGACTAGAGTCCAGCTGAGTATCCAAACATATGGCATAAATGCTTCTCCAAGGCTTCAACAGTGGTCCCAGCATCCACATGATGCACAGGACTTTGTTTTCCATATCGGGAGTATTTGTCTTCAGATTGAGACACCATCAGAACCAATGACTAGGGCACAGTGGTCCTATGTAGTCAAGCTGCCACTCTCATATGGGGCCTAAGCCCCAGCTGATGTAGCCTAGATCACCACATTGCATGGATGGGGCTCATTGGCAGGAGCCACATGACTGTGCTGCATCTTTGGCTTCTACTTTCTCCCGGGTGAGTCCAATGATTTGACCCACATTTGTTATCTGATGTGTTGTTCAGTGATGGATCCAATGCTCAATTGTGGCAAACTTGGGTGCATGCTTGGTTGGTGCAGTAACTCCATTCATGTTCTGCTTCAAATGGCCATTTTCCATGGGCACCAGCATAGGTGATGAATGGATCTCCTTCCCAGGTTGCAAGCTGTTACCACAGCCCCTGTTGCCATATGGGGCAGCTTCTAACAGTACAATCCATGATGTGCTAGTCACCAGATCAAATGGCTAGCCCATTTACAATAGCCCATAGTCTGTAAATAATGAAGTTGTGATTGGGGTGGCTTGCACAGACATCACCACTGCAAAAAATTTGGCTCTTTTGGCAGAATGCCTTCTTTCAGACTCAGTCAATTTGTAGGCATTCTTGAGACAGATGGCTGCAGCAGCCCAGTGGACAGCATCAGCCTTGAGTTTTGCAGATCCATTTGTGAACCAAGCCATCTCATCATCTGGAACATCTTTGAACCGAGTCTCCGCTTAGCCGAATGAGCGTCAGCAGCTCCTGTGGGCCACTCAGACTTTTTACAAAGTAGCTCTTGTTCATGTAGATAGCTGATTCCCTGAGGACCTGTTTAGGCTTGGTCTAGGATATAACATTTCCATTTAATGATGGAGTTTCGCTGAGCCTGTTCTACTTTATTAGTAAGTAGGATTAGTGGATACACACATGAGGTTGGGCAGTTGTGGTCTTGGAGTCACATGCAGCACATGAATGTTTAAATGTTTGGTCTCCACTAAGGCCCAATAAGAGGCTAGAAGGTGCTATTCAAGGAGATGTACCTAGTGGCTGCATGTCCAAAACCCGCTTTAGCTGCATCTCATAGATTTGGTGTGTTGTGTCTTCATTTTCATTCACCACAAAGTATTTTCTAATTTTCCTTGTCTTCAGGATTGAATCATAAACCCCACAAAAGACATATTCAAATCTCATTTGTAAACATGACCTTTGGAAGATTTTATTAGTAGTAAAGGTGTGGCCAAATTCAGTAAGAGTGGGTCTTAATCTGTATGATGGGAGGTTTGATAAAGAAGAAATTCAGAAGCAGTTAGTCAGAGAAAGCTACAGAAAGAAGCCAGAAGTCAGAAAAAGACAAAAGAGATTTCCATGTGATGGAAGACTGCTATTAACAGAACCTTACCAACTCTGAGGGAAAGCCTGGCCTTGCAACATATTGTTCATGTACTTCTAGCCTTCAAAACCATGAGACGATAAGTTCTTGTTGTTTAAGCCAACCTTTTGTGTGGTATTTTTCAAAGCAGCCCTAGCAAACTAAGACATCTTATAATTGCATCTTTGATCAGGAATAATACAGGAATATGTTATTTAATATCCACCTGTTTAAGAATTTTCCATATTTCCTTCTGTCATTTATTTCTAATTCCATTGAAATATGATCACAGAGCATTCACTGTATGATGTCAACCCTTTGTAAATGTATTGGGTTTGTTTTACGGACTAGGATGTGGTCTATCTTGGGAAATGTTATATTCAAACTTAAGAATAATGTTTACTACGCTGTTGTTGGGTGATGCGTCTATAATGTCTGTTAGATCTAGTAGATTGATGTTGCTCCAATCTTCTATTTACCTCTTGACTTTACACCTAGTTGCTTTATCCATTCTCAAAAGTGGGGTTTTGAAATCTCTAGCCACTAATGTTAAAATGTCTGTTTCCTGTTCAAGTGTGTGAATTCATACATCATGTACTTTGGTGCTCTATTGCTAGGTTCACATATATTTAAATCATTATATCTTCCAGATAGATTGGCAATTAATCATTATAAAATTTCCCTCTTAATATCTGGTATTTTCTTTGTTTTAAAGTCTATTTTACTGACATTATTATAGCCACACCAGCTTTCTTATGGTTTCTATTCGTATGTTGTATGCTTTTCATCCTTTTATTTTCAATATCTTTGAATCTTTTAAATGTGAGTCCTTTGGACAGCAAAGAGTTGTATCTTGTTTCATTTTTGTTGTTGTTTTAATCTAGCCTGACAATTTCTGACTTTGATTGGATTAGTTACCTCATTCACACTTAATATTATTATTGGTGTAGTTGGCATGATGGTTAATTTCATGTGTAAATTTGGCTGTTTATAGTGTTGAGTTGCCTGATCAGGCAAGCACATGTGTGTTTGTTTCTGTGAGGGTATTTTTTAGAAGGATTTAAATCATCAGTTTATTTCATCTATTGCTGGTTACATATATAATCAACAAAGGAGATTGTCTTCAACAATGAGAGGAGCCTCCTCATCCAATCAGTTGGAGCCTTTAAAGAGAGGATTGAGGATTGTAGCTGGAAGAAAGAAGAATTCTATCTCTACTTTAGCCAACCTGCTTCTGCTGGGGAATTTAATGTCACTTCATCAGAGTTTCCAACTTGCAGCCTGCCCTATGAAATTCAGGGTTTTCAATTCCCATGGTCACATTACCCAATTCCTATAATAAATCTCTTTTATATAAATGCATTCTATTTATTTTGTTTCTCTGGAGAACCCTTACTAACACAGATTTTGGTACTGAGAGTGGGGTGATTCTTGGGGAACAATCTTTTAGAATAGATTTCTGAGTTGGTTTTGGGGGTTTTGGAATTGGTTCTCTAGTCTTATTAGATTAAAAGACGTTAATTACTATTCAGTGATTAAAGGTCACTGATAGTCCATGGTATGAATTGGCAATAGGCATATGGAAAATATAACCAAATATAACCACTGGATATTGCTACACAAGTGTGCTTTTCTAAATACCTGTTAGTAAAGACCACTAGAACCACTTTTATTTCTGCTGACAAGGCTGGTAATATACCTTTACTATCTTACCAAAAGGGGAATATCAGTTCTGGAGCCCAATGTCATAATCTAATCTGCAGAGACTTTGGTCATCTTTCCCTTCTACAAGACATCATGCTGGTCCATTATTGAAGGCATTATGCTATTGGATCTAGTTGGCAAGAAGTAACCACTAATCTAGACTTATTGATAAGGCATTTGAATATCCAACAGTGGGAGATAAATAAAAAGAAAAAATCTGGGTTTTTCTACGTCAGTGAAATTTCTAGGCATCCACAAGTATGGAGCATTTTGAAATATCCTTTCTAAGGTAAAGGATAAGCTGCTGACTCTGGACCTTCCTTCAACCAAAAAATAGACACAATGCATAGCTGACCACTGGATTTTGGAGATAACATGTTCCTCTTTTGGTGTGATGCTTGAGCCAATTTACTGAGTGACCCAAAAAGCTGCTAGTGCTGAGAGGGTACTGGAACAAGAGGAGGTTCTGCAACAGGTCCAGGCTGCTGTGCAAGCTGCTCTGCCATTTGAGCCATATAGTCCAGCAGATCCAATAGTACTGAAAGCTTCAGTGGCAAACAGAGATGCTGTCTGGGGCCTTTGGCAGGCCCCTATAAGAGAATCTCAGCACAGACTGTTAGGATTTTGGAGCAAAGCCATCCTCTGCAAATAGCTATTCTTTTTTTGAGAAACAGCTTTTGGCCTGCTGCTGGGCTTTAGTAGAGACCAAATGTTTAACCATGAGCCACCAAGTTATAAGACCTGAGTTACCCATCATGAAATGGATGTTGTCTGACTCACCAAGACATAAAGTTGTGCACAAACAGCAGCACTCCATAATTAAATAAAAGTGTTATATAAAATCAGGTTCTAGTAGTCCCTGAAAGCACAAGTTACATGAGGAAATGGCCCATTTGCCCATGGTCCCCATTCCAGTCATGTTGCCTTCTCTCTCCCTGCCTGCAGTCATGGCCTCAAAGGAAGTTCCCTAAAATCAGTTGACTGAGGAAGAGAAAACGTGGGCATGGTCTACAGATGGTTCTGTGTGATGTGAAGTTACTACGCAAAAGTGGACAGCTGCAGAGCTGCAGCCCCTTTCTGGAACATCCCCGAAGAACATGGATGAGGAGAAAAATCCTCATGGTAGAATTTGAGAATTGTATCTCATTCATTTTCTGGAAAGAGAAATGGCCAGATGAGCTTTTGACTAGTAATTCATGGGATATGGCTAATTTTTTGCCTGAGCAGTCAGGGACTTGGAAGGGAAATGATTGTAAAATTGATGACAATTAGGTATGGGTGAGAGGATAGACCTCTATGACTGGGTAGAAAATGTCACCAGAAAGTGACGTCACCAGATGGAGATTTTAATAACCAAGTTAATAGGATGAACCATTCTATGATACCAGTCAACTCCTCTTCCTAGCCACTCCTGGCATTGCCAAATGGGCTCTTTAATGAAATGTCTGTGATGGTTGGTGCTGGTAATTGAATTATGTATCCAAGGAAAACATGTTCTTAATCTTAATCCATTCCTTTTAGTGTGAAATAATTGAAAACAGGAACTACTGAGGATGTTATTTTTAGTTAAAATGTGGTTGAAGGGGTTGCATCTTCCTTTTTTTTTTTTTTTTTTTTTTTTGCATGTCTGAGAGTTTTTTGTTGGAAGCTCTGCATTTTAGATAATTTGTTTTAGTATTTTAGTGACTGTGGATACTGATCCCCTCCCACCACTCTGTTTGTCTTTTTGTTGTTAATTGCTGATTTATTTGTTTAATGACTTGGTTGGACCATTTTAATGAAGTGTGTTTCCTTGCCAATATGCAGTCTCTGATGTAGCTACTCAGTGTTTTAGGTAGGTTAACAGTCACCCTCGGGTGACAGTGTTTATAGCAGAGCTATCTTTGACGGTCTGTTTATTGATATTTCTAATAAGATATCTGTCTCTGTTGACATCCAACCCTGTTGTTAGTCTCAGCCAAATTTCCTGATGGCTACTGTATTGTTTTTGACAATTCTCTGGAGCAAAAATTGCTTGATGGTCTTATTCAATTAAATTCAGACCACTTGCAAGTATAGTTTTTGAGGCCAGGCTTTGAGATTTGTTTTGACTCCTAGAGGGCTCTTCATACCTGTCTCTTTCCCCGGTTTTCTCTGGTAAACTAGCTGTCCTACAGTTTAACTTGTTCCTCTCATGGAGTCACTTAATCACTTACCACCAAAAGACCCAATGTTTTTGAGACCATCCTTGTGCTTGAACTTCCCCATCCTCCATTCTAAATGAAGTGAGTTCCTTGGAGGTGAGTATGGTGGTTTGAAAGTGATTGTACTCCAGTAATATATGCTCTTTTATCTAATCCATTCCTGTGAGAGTGAACCCATTGCAAGTAGTAACATTTGATGAGGTTGCTTTGGTTAAGGCATGGCCCAGGGTGGGTCTTAATCTTATCACAGAAGTCCTTTATAAGATAATGAAATTCAGATTGATACAGAAAGCCACAGAAGAAAGAAGCTGAAAACAACTAAACACAGAAGTGAAGGGAGAGATCAGCAGACAGCTGCCATGCCATGTGCCATATACCATGCGCCATGTCATGTGACAGAGGAGCCAAGGATCACCAGCAGCCAGTCTTCAGGAAGAAAGCATTGCCTTTATGCTCACCTTGATCATGCCTGGATTTGGACATTTTTTTTTTGCCTCAAAACCATGAGCAAATAAATTCCTATTGTTTAAGTCAACCCATTTTGTGATATTTGCTTTGAGCAACCCAGGAAACTAAAACAATGAGCTTCAGATTTCTCTGTTCTTATGGCCTGCCTTTCTACCTAGATAAAATCTCTGAACCACTTCTAGAGACCAGGAGTTGGGACAATGCTCACTTCTCTCAAAGTGAACATCTCTGCTTCAAGAGCAATTTGCTGGGTAGATGCCGTGATCTTTGATTTATTTTGCTCACCTCTTCTCAGCACTAGTCTCCACCTTATTAGTGAGCTGGGGTGAGAAAATCTGGACCTATTGTTGGCCTGCTGTGCCTGAGTTAGAGCAACTGCCCTAACTGATGGGAGCTGGGTGGAAAGAAAGCCCCAGTACTCACTTGGAATTTAGCTTCTGCTATAAAGAATAGGGAAGTGGGGTGAGAAATGCTGATGTACTTGTACTCTCAAGCATATACTGTAGTCTTTGCTTGGGACCTAGGGGTGGAGGAAGCTCAATCTTGGCTGTACATGTGTGGAGTAGAGTTTCCTTCATGTTGAGTAGGAGGTAGGTATGAGGGAGAAAGTCATGGCTTAAGAGCCAAAAGTGATTATTATTACTGATATTTAATTTCTTCATTTTTTGTACACCTTTACAACCATTTCTGAAGACTTTATTTTTATTTTTTTTCCATAATTGTCACCAGTTATGGTTGTTTGGTTAGGGAGCAGGTCCATGGAGCACCTCTCATCACCGTTCTGGAAGACCTACACCCTAATCTCCTATTGCTAAATCCCTTTTCCACTTACATCAGCTAGATGTAGTTTCAATTTTTGTAACTCAGAATGATAGCTACTATATTAACAAAGTTCTGCAGTTAGACATCTATATAGAAAGATTTCCATAGGAATGCCTTGTATTTCTCATTCTTGAGAAATGTGAAAGTGGAACTTGAATGTGAGGAAAATGTTGAAAAATTGTTTATAAATATATCCATATAATATAGTCCATATTTATGAAAAATAAAAAAATGTAATATTTTCAAGTTAGTCTGTATTTTCTTCTGGCAAAGTTATATTGCTATGTGAATTCATATTCTTGCTGAATAAAAGTTCTGGGAAGATTGTGAGCATAAAAAACAGACATATATAAATGTTAATTGTATCTAGTCACAACAGCCACCCATTAGAGGTCTAAATAATGACACATTCTATATAGTTAGGATACATTGTGATAAAATGAAAAGTCACCAGACTGGAAAACCCAAGTCCTAGATTGGTATAGTCTTTCTCTACTTGCAGTTTCCTATTGGTAAATATAAGCTCCTTATCGGCAGGGACTTTTTTGATTTGTTCCTCCTCTGTCCACATCATAGGATCTTGTATGTGTGTATTAACCCTCCACAAAATAAATGCACACACTTAATATTCTAAAGCTAATTTTCTTAAATAATAGAGTTGTTGAAAATTTTCCATCTCTAGTTGCTAAATGCTATTGGCTAATGGAATGCTAATGAAAAAGGCATTATTCAGTAGAAAATCCTGATATATAAGTTATGAAGTGCTTCAGATGGGACATACACAAATATATTGATTGGGAGGAGGAGGCCTGGAGACTGGAGTCATTCTGCACTGATCAGCCACCTACCTATTCTCTCTAAGCCTCAAGTTCATCATTTGCAAAATTAAATGACATACTTCAGCTATTATTTTCAGGTCAAAAATCTATATTCTGCCTTTTTATTATTCCAGTTACTGTTGATATATTTTAATCAACCAAGACTAAGTAGCAAAGCAAAGGAAAACAAAAACTTAGCCTTCTTCCCATTTTATTTTTGTGCACCTAATCTCATTATTTGATCACCATCTTGTAAATTTAAGTCAGACAACTGATAGAGGAAAAATTAACTTTAAATAAATTCTCCTAAGTTTACCAATGTTTTCTAGAAGGGGCTACACTATGGCCTTTTGCCACAACTTTCTTCTAGGCATCTTTGATGATCTGACAATGTCTTGTACCATGAATCAATTCACAAAATAGCAGCGCAAATGAATGTATCTCCTTTGCTCTTTTGTCAAAGTTATAACAAAGACTTTTCTGTTTTTAAATAAAAACAGTTATTTAATATCAGTGCATTAGCTGTTATTTTGTCTTATGTTATATTTTTATAAAAAGATGACCAAATTATTTGACCACTGCTTATCATGTAACTTTTTCTGTAGTAACTGTGCATGAAATTTTGAAACATACAGAATAAAGAGCAGATTTAAGGTAATTATTCTCATATTTACTTAAAACATCCTCTTTGGGAGCATAAATAGTGCTGTGTACCATGAATTTCATAATTTAAATGTCCAGTAAATTTTCATGTTAATAACAGTAAGCTAGATTTTCTTTATTTCCCTGGGTTTTTCAAAGTGTGTTAATGTAGGAAAATGGTTTTTAAACAATTATTTTATAGAACATATTCATTAGCAGAATCAAGGTGTTCAGCTGCTAAAATTGAATAATGAGTCTTTCTTCAATTTATAGGAAAAAATACCTAATGGAGATAAATTTTCCAATTTATGTTTTTTTCTGCCAAATTTATTTGCCTTAGAGCATAGTCTCTTGTTGCATCTTATCTACCCCATCTGTGTATAAGATGATATCTCATATGCCCTAACACTGTATATTTGGATTTTATACGCCCATTATACTCAGTATCTCAGTATTGTGATGGTGTTCCACAGCTAGCACTTTGACTTCCAGCTGCTAAACCACCAGAACAATTTTGAGAACAACTGAGATAAGTAAAAGCCTTAAGAAAACAGAAGGAAAATTATGAATGTGGCAAAGATGAAGTTAGTATTTGTGGCTAATAAAACTCTTTGGGTACTACAATATATAATAAGCCATCTACTGTGACTATGCTAAGTAATTAATCAAATGTCCTTGAAAATTTTCCAGTGAGAAAATTCTTAGAGATGAGATTGTTAGCCAAACAGAGTGTACTTGAAAGCTTAGACTCTTTTTATTGGGATGAAGTGGGTCCTCTTGAGATACCATAAAATAGTTTCAAATTATCACTTACCAAAAGTAATGGCAATTTCCAATACAGAAAGTAATTTTATTTGAATTACATAAAAAAGAGATCCATTTTGATAACTTTAATTCTGCAGAATAATTAGAAATTTATATTCAATGGTGGGAATAGGGTCCTTTGGAATCACAGATATTTAAAGGAACAATTCAGGTTTGAAGAAGTCTGTTGTGGAGGAAATCCTTTCCAATATGGTCATTATTATCTGCATTATGCAATGATGTCTTTATTTCAGATGACATTTGTTTTGTGTTTCTTTTTTTAAAGGTTTTAAGCATTTTCCCTTCATTAACTGGATTCTGACTCCTTTCTGGAAAGAATTTAAGAGAATAATGTCACTTTTTGCATAATCAAGAAAAAGAATATTCTTTCATCCCCTAAAGCAGCTATACATGAGAAAGATACATGCTTGAAAAATACAGGCATGTATGGGAAGCTCCTCACAATAGGGAATGTTAACACAACAAAATATATTTCTGTATTCATTTGACATTTAAAATAAAAATTTCTTTTCAAATTGAACATACAAATTTTTGTTTAAAATAACTGATATGAATTAATTTTACCATTCATTGAATCATGTTTCTTTTTTAGAAAAGTAATTTGAGGCAAAATTATTAACTTCTCATGAATAGTTTACATGTACATTTTCTTAGACTTTTCCATAAGTATGGCCAAGTATATTATATCTCCTCTTGCTTTCCAATAAAATGATTTCCCTGTAATGAATATCTTTTCCAAATTTATAAATTCTCCTAGGTAAAAACAAACAAACAAACAAACAAAAAGCTATTGTCATGAGTTCTAAATTTATATTAGTGGAGGCGGTATTGTAAAACCAAGTTCCATGCTCTTACTTTCAACACTGGCCAATTTTCTTTTAATAAAATGCTGCTATAGTACTATTTTCAGCTAAAAAATGAGAGAAGTTTGTAGCTATGTTTCAATAAAATGCAACATTCTCTGATCATGAACTAAAGAGAGCAATCTTGAAGTGACCTGGAGAAAAAGCTATTTAAAAAAATTAATTTCTAGGAAAAGCATCCATGAGGCCAGATAATTCAGTTTTAAAAGTACGAAAACCATCCACTTAAAGTTAGTCATTCTTTTCTTAAAATCAGACTTTTTGACCTAAAATCCTAAATGAGATTGTTTCTCATTATTTTGAAATGGGAAAAATTATAAAATATTGCATGTATAACCAGAGCTCTCAATTTCCCAAAATGCAAATAAAGTTTGTAAAATGACCAAAAAGAAGTGTCAAACTATTGGGTGAAAATGTAAAATCCTTTAAATACTGCTACTGGGTCTCCAAAATATCAATACAGTTATTAATAAACAGTTTTTTTATATGCAGGAATATATTCTTTTCTCCATAGTAATTACTTTTCTCATCTGCTTTGAATCCTTTTGAACAATTCTTTGAATCCTTTCTCAACTTCTTTGGGACTCAATGTACTGTAATAGACAAAAACATGGGCTAAATATAAAGGCATAGTGGAAATATGTTCAGACTAAGAACATCAGGATGGCAGAGAGAAGCTCATATGTTATATTTTACCAGATGCCTCATTTAGAACCCATGATATCCAAAACACACTTTTCAGTTGCTGGGATTTAACAGGCTTTTCAAAACTTCTATAAATTAATCTGATTTTATGCCAGTTATATACGAAATGCAATGGAAGCATTTTCTCTCATATTGTTTTCTTAAAAATGTTTTTCAGGAAATGAAGTTTGGGGAAGTAAAGATAAATTTCCTATTTAAGCACTGGCTGAAAATAATTGTATTCAGAGATATGTATATTCTAGGAAATTTGGGGTTTAAATCAAAAAGTGTTTTACATGGAAAATACTAACCTAGAGGACTGACGGTAGCAGTTCACATTTAGGTTACAGAAATTTAGCAGAATCTTTGCTTACATACATCAGACCCTTCCAAAAATGCAATGCAGAGAATGCAAATGATTATTTTGCACCTGAAACAAGACAAGGGCAAAATCTGAAATGTTAAATTCAGAGTTCAGCATCCCAAGGTATCTCTCCAAACAAATGCCTTTATATTGCACTTGTTTAAATTTATTACCCTCCTTCTAAGTCCATTACTACATAAAAAGATACTGCATGCCACTGCTTCAAAATTTTAATGTATACCATGACCCCTTCACCCATTTTCACTGCACTCAAAATAGAAAGCTTTCCTATTTCTAGGTGTCTACTCTTGCCTCATGATTAATTATCGTGCCATCTCAACACAATAGCAGTTCAGTTTAATTAGCTATATGGATTTACAGACAGTTGGATCAAGACCTTCATTTTTCTGCATGGAATTTATGATCTTACAGATGCAAGCTTTTTCCAGTGCAAATTATTTCTGGTCATCCCAGGAAAAAAAGACAATCTAGCAAAATAGAGCATGCAAGATACATAAAACATTTAATAAGTTAATCTCAAATTATGGAAATAATGACTGAATGCATGTAAAACCATGTTATCCTTAATTAATGAAGACATAATTGATTTGTAATTTGCACAAAGTAGTTAAACTGGTTGTACAATTAAGTACAGTCATCATCCAAGTTTAGGAAGGTTTAAGAGAGAAAATAAGATGCAAATATTTCAATATACTTTTTGAGATAGTTATCTATTGAGTACCTTTATTGATAACCCTTTATCACATCATGTATATAGTTACCAAAGCAATGCATTCACTACTGACTGTGGTTCACCACTTATTCTAAATTCCTTAAGTTTTATTTATTTATTTATACACACACACACATACATGTGGTAAAAAAAGTTTATCTAAAAACATTAATGTTTATACATCATAACTTATTAGATATATAAGGTAATTAGATGTATGTACACACACAATATGCAAATATTTATGCATATGATCTATGTTATGCTGTACAGCTATAAGCTACATATATATACATATATATATATATATAATCTATACTTGTTACGATTTATAAACATTAAACATAAGCTTTTAAACATTATTTGGTGACTATTTAGCACTTTTCAAATTTTTGAGTCAAGGATTCCTGTGAAAAAAAGGACATATAATATAGGCCCTGTTTTCCTTCAGTTTGTCTGTGATTTAAAGTTATTCACATATCTTCATCCTCCATAAACATTAAGTACATCCATAGAAATAAATTCCAGATTAATATCTTTCCTTGTTGAACCACTGTGTGTCAGTCTATGGTGTTTAAACAATAGGGATGCTAGAGACCAATAAGCTGCTCAGAATTGAGGGCCATGGCTCTTTTCTCTACAGTGGGCAATGAGGGTTGTATCTCAATCTGGAAGCTTCCTTCCATAATTATGCTGCAAAATAGAAAAATCAGTGCCTTTTTCATGCAAACTTCAAACTGAACAAGGCAAAAATATCATCCTAAATATTCCACTTGAGATTTATACTGTCTTTTTTTTTTTTTAAAGCAGAAATACCTCATTTCAGTTTGTATGATATTGTCAACCAAGGTGACCCTGATTTTACCTCGCTCCTTCAATTAAAACTATTTGCTTGGTCATTGTTTTCACTGTGTATTATTGAGGACATTTTCAAGTCCATTTGTATTCTTAGATATAACTCAGGATATAAGCAGTTGTTTAATGTTTTGTCCCTGTATCTGATCTTTTATCTTTCTCTATTATGCATTGTTTTATCCTTCCAACGTATTTACTTCCTCTTGTCAGTTATTTGCATGGATTTAAAAGCATTTCAGCCTTTTGGCCAACTCTCTTTATCTTAGATTTTTCTCAACCTTAATCTCTTTTCTTGTGCAAAGTCTCTAATTCTGCTTCTACATTTTCCATGAATTTATCTCTAATCACAGGCATTTCTTCTTACATAGAACCTGCATAACTCTCTGTTAGAATTCAAACCTTGTGTTTATCACAGATTCAGTAGATGAGCATTTGTATTAACATTCTCAGCGACATGGATGCATTGTCCCTGCAAACAGCTCGTCCTATAGGGACTTTGGTCCTATAAGGGAGAGGGTCTTTACAGAAGCTTGTGTGACAACTTTCACTGTTAATGGCATATGTATTTTTAATTGGAAGTTGTAAATTTACATAAAAATAATGCAGAAAGTGCAGAATTCTCATAACCCCCCCCAAACACACAGTTTTTCCTATCAATACTTTGCAGTAGTGTGTTTCTTTTTATTCTTTAGAAGTTGATATTATTATCATTTTTCAAGGAATCAAAAAAAGGTCAAATTAGACTAGAAGGCAAATATTTGCTACCTTTTCATCTGAACTCCCTAATTTCTAGCTTTTGAATTTCTCCTCATCTCAGTGTAAGACAATAGATTAACACATAGAATCAGCTCCAGCATCAAAACCTGCCTTAAGTAGATGGTTTAAAGAAGTCCCTAAACCAACATTCTGAACACAACAGCAAGGACATCTTGGTCTAACTTTGACCTTGATTCTTCATTCTGATTTTACTGGCTCTGTGTTATCCATCTGATGGAATTCTCAAAATAAACATGGCATTATTTTATTTCCAGGACATTGGTCCTATTTTTTTCATGCCATTTCTCCTCATCTCACTGTCTACTCATTCTCTTTTTGCTCTGTTAGGGAGCAGACTTGATTCTAAAACCCAGCTTGCTAAAATTAGGACCAGTCACCAAATGACAGGGTTTCTCACTGGTAAAACAAGCAGAATGATCAAAGTTGGATGATTATGTTTTCAGATCCAGAGACCAGTGAACTGAGGATCCATAATGATCAACAAAATTATGAAGGACTAATCTGTGGGTTATTGCCTGGGCACCATGCAATTATTGAGAGATAGAGAACTATATTTATATACTGCTGAAGTTAACAATAGGAGACTCAAATGATGGAGTAATGGAAGATTTAGTGGTTGAGAAGAATGGTAAGAGTCAGCAACTAAAATGGCAAGATTTCAAAGGGAAGGCAAGTGGGCATTGCATAAAATTATGCATAAACTTGAATATGAGTATAAAAAATTTAGCTTTGGTGTATAAGAATTGTCACTGAGGAAATACACTTTAAACAATGTCTTCTTAAACCAAATACAGAAAATTCCCTAAAATGTAAACTATATCCTTCCATGATTCTTTATTGTTTATAATATGTAGAATATAAAATTTTAGCAGTGTTTTTAAGGTGCTTCAAAATTTATCTACCTGTTCACTTTTATCAGTTATCATTCCTAACATGTGGCTCATCTTTTTGCCACACTTAATTGTTTTCAGAATTTTTTGAATACTTGTATCATGTATTTTTTTTCAAGTGCCTACGTTTGCTATTTTCCATGCCTGAAATCTGTCCCCACCCCCTTGTTTATCCAACTCGAAATATATTGCTTCAGATAATACTGAAAACATCACCTTCACTGAAAACTACCCTGATGCTGCCAATGACTTTATTTTTCCTCTATGATCTCATAGCACTTGATGCACTTCTCTCATTTAGCAGAGTCTAATTTCTAATTAGGTAAATGTACATCTCTGTCTGATCCACTAACTTAGATACTCCTTGAGGTGAGAGATATTATTTATCCTTTCCTTTGCATACCCACTATACAGAACAGTACCTTTAATACATAGGCTCCCTCTAAATATGTGAAGTATTGAAATTAAATTATATTTCAAACACTGATGACACCAAATGCTGGTGAGGATGTTGAGCAATATGAATGATCATTCATTACCAGTGGGAATAAAGAATAGTACAACCATTTTGGAAGACAGCTTATAGTTTCTTACAAAGTTAAGCATAGGTTTAGCATATGATCCAATAATTGTGCTCCTATTATTTACCCAGATAAGTTGAAAAACTGATGTCAACATCAAAACCTGTACTCAAATGTTTATAGTAGCTTTATTCATAAATTCCGGAAGTTGCAATCAACCAAGATGTCCTTCAATAAGTGAATGGATAAACAAACTGGGGTACATCCATACAATGGAACATTATTCAGCGATAAAAAAGAAATGAGCTCTCAAGCCACAAAAACACATGGAAGAACTTTAAATGTGTATTGTTAAGTGAAGGAAACCAGTCTGAAAAGCCTACATTCTGGAAAAGGCAAAACTCTAGAGCTAGTAAATAAAGATCAGTGGCTGCTAGATGTTCAGGGACAGGGACAGAGGGAGGGGTGAAAAGGTGGAGCAGGGCAGTGAAACTCTTCTGGGCAAGCCAATTAGTCCATGTTTTGGACAGTGAAATTACTACATGTGATACGGTAATAGTGAATATATAATATTATGCATTTGTCAAAACCCATGGAACTGTACAAAACAAATAGTGAGCCCTATTGTAAATTATAAACTCTAGTTAATAATCACATATACATTCAGCTTCATTAATTGTAACAAATGTACCACACTAATGCAGGAAGATAATAATAGGGGACACTGTGCAGGGACTTGGTTGAGACTATATATGGGAACTCTCTGTACTTTTTGTAGATTTTTTTCTGTAAATCTAAAACTGCTTTGAAAAATAAAATCTATTAAATCATACTTCAAATAACCATAATCAAGTCCACAAACCACAACAACTATATTGATATGTAATTTGGGAAAAAAAAAATCAGGAATCATGTGTTATATCATTACTAGCAGTACCCATGTAGACATGCTATTTTTTTAATTCCATAGAGACTACACTGAAGTTTATATGAGACTCTATTTTTGAGGATTTTAGAGATTAGAGGGAGGATCATGCTTCATAAATTTTTGTCAAAATAATAATAATAATCACAATATTATATGCAATATCAGATGCTTTGCTTTTTGTTTTCCTGAACTATCTCAATTAATCCTACAATACTGGTTCAGGGAGGTAGTTACTAATTTTATTTTGGAGGGAGAAAATTTTTAAAAAGCTGGGAAGTGTTAAACAATATTAACATTCCCAAGATCACACAGGGAATAAAAGAAGGTTGATAGAATCCCAGATCTGGCTGAAGTAATCTCAGAGTACTTGCCTCTTTCTCAAATTTACACTGACATAGAGGAACAAAATACCATTTTAGGAAAAGGCAGTTGCACTCATCAAGTGTCTGTTGCCTGGTATAAGAAATAGAGAGGAAGGACTGTGTGCTCCATTTACCTGTAAACCTGTGACGTCTAGTAGGTATTTAAAAGGTTTTCTGTTGGCCAACCACTAAGGGGCAGTGAAACACAACAATCAGCACCCTGTGCAAGGAGCTGTCAATCGTGGCAGCTACAAGTCCATTGCAAAGAAAAGAATTGAATCCTCTTGGTTTTATTTCTCAGTAGAGAACTGGAGCAGAAACAAAGCAAAACACGTTGTCTCCCCCCAGGATCTAGTTATACCTTTTACTGAGACAAACACATCACATTCAATTCTCCTATCCCATTGCTGATGAGAGAGAAATATATTCAGAGAACCAACTGGGTTGCCAGATAACCGTCACACAAAAAATAAACGGTGGCTTTGTTTACAGATCTCTTTCTCATCTCTATCCACTTTCCTTTGCTTACAGAAGCAAGCAAGTCAGCTTCTGGTATGAAAAAAAAAGTTCTCTTTTGTGACTGAAGTTAAGATTTCAAATGGCCTATGATGTCTGAATCCTTGAACCCAGTAATTAGTTCATGAACTGGTAGCTAACATTCTCTGAGCTCTATGAGCTCCAGATTCTTTGCATAATATGCTCAGATATTGCTTTTAGGCTGGGTGAGATGAGATGAAGGGATATTGAAGGTTGGGGGGGAAATCATTGTATATAGTTGACATGTTGTATCGATCTAGTGTGAAATCCAACCATTACTGAGACAGATGGGGGAGCTCTGAGACTCTCAATCCAAAAATTGCATCGGCTTTTGCTGATGCTACCACATACGTTGACAATAACTACAGTCTGAAAAGCAGGGTTTACATGCCTGAAATAAATTGTTTTGATTAGAATCTTTAGGAGAGAAAGTCATATGGTACAGTTTTATTGACTACTTGCCAAACAACACAGACCCATGCACTGTAAGCTTGTTTTGCTCTTGTAAGTCAAGCACCAACTAGGCTTTTATTTTCTAAGGCTATGGATTTAGAGTATAACATATTATTTACTCTGAATTAGAGCACACTTGGCATACTGAGAAATGGAATTAATTTTCAATCATTACTGACCTCTGTGTGTACGTTTATTTGTTTGTTTTCTTACAGCCAGGCATACTCTAATCTTGTGCACTAAAGACTGAGTTGATTACTTAATAATCTATTAAGTGAGTATGTGGCCAACAAAGTGAGTTCAAAAGCTGCTGATGGACTCTAAAGAAGCAAGTTGTTAGGAAAATAATCATGTAAGTAACCATGTTAATTACACAATCTCCCCTTTTCTGCTCTTCTCTGAAGCATGTTTTTCCCCTGCAGGGAACTTTCTTCTAATCTGTTGTTGTTTTTCAAAAATGAAAAAATTCAGTCCAATCAACCAAAAAAAAAATTGGAGAAATTTTTGTAAAATGCAAAATGAGAAGGCAGCATTCATGTTTTCTGTTTTTGTTTTGTTTCCTGATGTTGAACCTGTGTTACATTATCTCCCTAGAAAGCAATTGATCTTGATGTTCTGTTTCCAACAAAATACGTGGAGACCGTTCTTTCTCACTTTCCTGGCCTGCTTATGTGGTTTTCAGTAATGGCTGTTACAACCAGAATTGAGGATATGCACAACCCATTATGCATTCTACCTGTAATGATACAATCCTGGTGTGTCTGTTATACCTATATGAAAATAAACATCTTGCCTAGAGAGAATTGCATGTGCGTGTTTTCCATACAAAGCTACACTTTTATGAGAACATAAAATTAAGAGCAGAAATAAAATAAAAACCCTATATATTGAATCATCTACTTTATCATAGGCACTCCACTGCATGTTTCACATATATAATTTCATTTTATGTTAAATTCACACACACAAAAATAATTAATGACAAACAAATGTCTACTGGTCTACATAGTTAATGGAAACTTCAGTTTATCAATCTTCTGGTATTTACTAATCCTACTACATTCTAACTTTGTGTCAGACTAATTAATCAATTAAAAAAATGAATGTAGAACATGATGACTGCCCTCTACGGTTTTATAATGTGTTCCAGAGATATGAATCATTGTATCCCATTGTTAGCTAGGAAATGCTAAATGTCAAATGGTTATTAAAGCTATGTAATGAGACCAATAAGGGCCAGATATTGCTCGCTGAATAGAATGATAATTTATTTCCTATAACAGATGCCTATTTAAAAATGAACTTGTATTAATTAAAATGGAAACAACAGTATATATGAATAAAATCTGACCAATGGGACTCTGGTTTCATAAATTGTTCTTAATATGTGCTGACACTACCAGATTCTAAAGTGGTGAGATGCAGGGTCTCAATTTTTAATAACTCATTTGAATGACATGCTGCCTAGCTTTCAATTTATATGCCATAGGAGAGCTGAAGATGGAATTAAATCTCATAGAATCTGCACCTTGGAGTTTAAGGTTGATTCTGAAGAAAGGATCATAATTCGTTTTTTTAAACACCCAGTCTGCACAGTAATGCTAATTGCAAAGTGCCTGTCATTTTTCTAAAATGCTGCAATTTATATCATGAGGATTTTTATTATAGTCACTATTACTACAAGATAATTTAAATAATATTACATGAAATTAGCAAACATTTCTCTATTGCTATATGCCTGAAATGGCAGGTGTGATTGTATAAGGCTCACTTATCTAGATAACTTACCTTATCCAACAAGCTCTTGTTGAGAATTATGAGATTGTTGTATGCTGCAGAAATATGTAGCATTTCAACCATACCAAAGGAGTTAAATTATGTCCCTCTGCTCTTACACATTCAGGAGGGTCATAACAAATGGAGCATCATTTATTACCTCTGTCTCTTCTGCTGTGTTTTTGAGAGGAAGTATTGGCACTTACTTTGCAACAGATTTGATCTTCTGTTCTCAGAGGAAAGCTGTCACTGGTATTATTTAATCTCTGAGCAACAAATCCTCATAAATTATAATGGTTCTCCAGACAGCCATTTACATATTTAACCAGGGGTGTTTTCCTTGCCTTTCTCAATTATTCCCAAATTATATTCAGGTATTGTAATGTACTAATCCCTGTGCAATATTTATTCCAGAAATATGACTACCATAAGCTTACAATCTAAAAGAAAGAATATAGATAAAGATAAGCATAGCTTATAACCTATTGAAAAAATATTATTCTGCATCCTGAAATTTTATAAGTTCTGCAAGAGTTTCTGGGTCATTCCATGTGCCAAAACCATTTATTGTTTCCATTGACAACACATACCACCAAATTAACCAGGAATCAAGAAATAGAACCTTAACCCTACAAGTAGACTTTGAAGACAGACAGAACTCTGTGTTCTGGCTCTGCAATTTACTAGATACGTATCCAAGAGAATCTTTTAGCCTCCATAATACTTGGTTTCTTTGCATGAAAATGGAATAATATTAACACATCTCTCATGGAATTATTGTTAGGATTAAATGAGATAATGGATATAAATAACTCAGAAAAGCCTATAAATAGCAAGTACTCAATAAATTATACCTGTTTTATACAGTCCACCTCCATTATATTTATAAATTAAACAATTTAGCCTGAAAGAATTTAAATAACTGTCAAGGATCATGTAACAATGTGGGATAACCTCAAATTTGAACATGTGCCTCTAGATTTCAATCACTTTGCATTAAACCCTTTGCTGTGGAAGGTTTATATTATATAAGACTCCAAGATATAGATAATTCCCTGGGCACTTCCCTTACTTTTATTAGCAATCATACCATTTTTGTGTTGTTTCAAGTAAGGATATAGAAAGGTAATGGCCTGTCACCTCTGGAAATTGCCCTAGAGATTCCAATGGCATTTTAGGCTCATGTCAAACTGTTTTTACAGTAGGATATGATACTATTGGAAACTAACGCTGGATGAAGTTGAGCAGCCTGAAAAATCAATACACAACAGGATTGAACTGATGTTAATAAGCTAAGTCAAGGACCCTGGAGCAAGGGCCAGGGGTAGAGTAGCTTCAAGTAATTGAAAGAACAACACTTCCCCTCTAGACATAGGGCATACAGAGAGGGCTACAAGATGGGAGTTCTACCTGATTTAGTTTTGCTTTTCACTTATAACTACATCTGAGAGCTAAGGATGGGAGACACTGAAGAAATATGTGCACAGGCAGTCTAAAAACTTAGCATACACAGCTACAGAGATTTATTCCTTTTTAAACAATTAGACTGATTACAAGTCAAAATTGCAAGAGGCAGTTATAATTTTCTTAAAAATAAAGACAATAATTTATCATTTTAGTATCAGTATTCATCACAAATCTGAATTTCAAGATTTAGGAAGCCAAATAATCACTTTTTTAAAATTGGACTTAATCTTGAAAATATTAAAAATGAAAAATAATTATAAAAAAATAATCATCAGTTTTAGCAAGGCTGCAAACTTAAGCGCTTGCATAATTACAAAGGATTATATCAGGCACAACAGTAAAATAATTGCATACTACCCTGTGTCATTAATTTTGGCTTTGGGAATACATTATATATTGTTTCTATTTCACTGATCAGGGAAAGAAAGGTAATATTTGATCCTTTCCCAGTCAGAAATGATCCAAAATAAAAAAGACTTTCAAGCTTTGAAGTATTTCTTAATAAATGAAAAATGTGTTCGTATGTGTTTGCATATATGAGTTGATGAATGCAGGTAGATTGTGAAGGCAATATAATAAAAATAAATATGTATATGCAAAGAGAGCTGGAGTGTCTGAGGCATCCCCATAGTTAACATTTCTTTTCCTTTTATTAAACTGAGGTCTAAAACAAAAGAATGGGAGTTAGAGGACAAAATATCATCTCATCTTGATAAATACTGAGATGTTACTTAGTGTCGGAGTTCAGTGGTTCTGCTAATTTGCTCACAAAATAGAATGGATATTCCTAACCTGTCACTAAATATAGACTATATTTATTCTACATAGTCTCTCTAAATACATATATGTATATGTGCATTATTTGCAGTAGTTATGCTCTATAAGTCACTGTGAGCATTGAACTAGTGGATGCTGAACTATTGCTCCTAGGCCAAATTTTGGGGTAGTTTCCTGTAAGCCACTGGTCACAACATTTTCTTCAACCAATCAATACATAATTTGTTTATGTGTATTTCTGTAAGACCTTTAAATATTGTTATTCATTAACACTTAACTCATATCTACAGCATCATAACTGATATCTGAAAGAAGCTTATCTGATGCATGCATTTTCTCCATAAGGCACACCACGCCTTCTTGCCCTATAGGGACACTAGACTGCACTGTGGTACTATGCTTGGTGGCCATTGTAAACAATGAAGTCAGCACCAAAAAGCACAGAAAAATAAAAAATGGCATATTAAATATACTATGAAAAGGACATGCTTAAAGTGTGAAACAGGAAGGCAGGGACTTGCTTTGTTAGACTTCACCTAGGAAGATGCACACCAGGCAACTCATATTTTTGTTTCTCTGTGTATGTCCACGAATGACTGTAAAAACACTACTAGTATTAATTGGGGGGGGGGGATACAAATAAACTGTAGTCAGTAGGTGAATTCACAAACGCAGACTCTGTGAAGAATGAGGACTGAGTGTATATGCATATGTGTAATTATCTGAAGCCCTTTGGTCTCATTACCACTCTCTCATAGACTCTAGTCTTTCTAAATCTTTGTTCAAGTTAATATAAATCCTGAAATGTTTAAAACACAATCAAGAACCTGAAAATAATTTAATGATTTTATACAGAGAAGTGAAACATTATATTAATAATTCAAGCCAATAAAAGCCAGAATTTTCCCTCAAATCTCAAATTTATGACATGGTGATTTTGCTTCTCTTCAATATGGTGTCAGTTTTCATTTATTGCCCATGCAGTATTCACTTGCACAGTGATTCTACCTAAGCAATATAGGTATGTCACCTCTGTTTAGCTTTAATGTTTTACGTACAACATAAAAGGAGGTTTCTCTATCTGTTCATGCTCTTGCAATTGAAAACAATAGTAACCACAAGTTTAATAAATCTTAAATTCTTCACCTTTATGTTCTGTTTTATACTTTTTGTAATGTTGCATATTTGAAACTCAGTGCCTCCCTGCCCCCAACATGCAAACACCCACAAATACTGGGAAAAAGTTTCCTATCCTAGCACGCTTTCTTACAGAATGTAGACCTCTGTCTACATTCATCACTACTACACTTATTGAAGCAACATAAGCTTTCCTCATTGCCTTCAGAACTCCCTTGTCTTTCTTCAGTTCATGAAGCACATACGACAAGCAAAGGTCCATGAGGACAAGTTACAGAAACAGGTTTTAAATGAGACATCTATTTTGTGTAATCCAATTCTTCTACAGAAACAGGTTTTAAATGAGACATCTATTTTGTGTAATCCAATTCTTCCACTTGTCATTTACCTAGTATAGATGACATTTAGATTTATATGATTAGCTGATAAGCATTTAAAAACAGTGGATAAAATATTTATCAACTGTTGTCTCTTTTTTGTAATAAAGTGAAAAGAATGCCCATGAGAGAAATTAATATGAAGTAGCTATTGTCCTATCACTATTAATTCAGACAGTAAAACTGGGACCACATGGTCAAAACTGAAAATATTCAGTTTATATGCCTTATCCCAAATGTGTAGGTTTATAAATCTCAAGAACTTGTTGCTGTTTAAAATTCCTCTAACTAATAATAATAATTCTTCTGCTATGGATTTAATCTTGTTTTCCACAAAGACATGTTCAAGCCCTAACCCCTGGTCCTCTGGGTGTGAACTCATTTGTGAATAGGCTATTTGAAGATCCTGTAATTTAAAATGAAGCCAAACTGAATCAGGGTGTGCCTTATGACACACCCAATATGTGTCATAATATGACTGGAGACCTTATAAGCAGGGAAAATTTCAACATAGGAGTAAACAGGAGAAGACAGAAGGAAACAGATGGCCAAGTAATGGATATGGAGTTTGAGTTATGGATTGCTGACAAGACACCACTAGAATGCTACAGACTTCAGGGAAGGCATGATCCTGCCCACGTTTTGATTTTCGACTTTTAGCCTCTGTGAGAAAATTACTGTTTTTTAAGCCAATTAGTCTGTGGTATTTTGTTACAGCAACCCTGGCAAACTAAGACAGTTTAGTCTCCACTCTGGAGGAGTGACTTCCCTGATAACTGAGATAGAGGGAAAAGAAGGAATACAAACAAATTTGACTCAGTGCTCTCTTTCTCTCTCTCTCTCTCATATATATATATATATATATACACCAGGAGAAAGATTAACAGATTGAAAGAGTCAGCACACAAGATTAACAGATTGGAAGACATATTCTTCAATATAGGCTTTATCAGTTTAGTGGTGTTCTTTTGATCTCCATCTGTCTCATCTCTGAATTTTTTAATTGATTCCCAACTTGAGAAGAAAAAAAATGATACTATTTTTCATTCCTCCTTAAGTTGCAAAAAAAGCTCACATTATTGTGGTCTCATTTATTTCAATTTTATAAATTTATATTGTTCATAAATTCCACAGAGTTATAGTTCATTGTTTCACAAACACTTATTTACCTCTACAGCAAAGTTATAGTTTTCATTTTATTTCTAATAGCTTTATTAACTTTTCATTACTTAGTTATGACTGAACATCAGTATAATCTCAAACAATGATCATAGATAGGAGACCAGTAACGACATACTTTAGGGAAGGCAGAAGAATTCAACTCAAATAAAATCTAAATTTACCAGAGGATTTAGAACCAAAGCATTTAAAGGGCATTTTTGGTGTTTCAATTACGTTTTATGTCCAGAAAAACACAGTACTACCTAGATTTTTAGTGGGAAAGTTTCCAAGTTTTTCAACCTTTGAATATTATTGGAAATTTTCCAATTTTTCCTTATTTTTCTCGAACAGTGTAGCATCATTGTCCTGGTATTTCCCTGATTCTTAATAAATTCAGTCATATTTTCAGTGTTTTCTAAATTTTAGTGCCACACTTTATCTGGAATCAAATCAGTTTCAAAAGATTTTTAATATGTCTTTGTTTCATATATAATGTAAACATTAATCAGGGAGTAAATTGATTTCCTTACATATATCTACAAGTTATTTCTCTTCTTTAAGAGCATATATTTATGGTATGAATTTTGGCTTTCTTTTTTATTGTTAGTATCATATTTTATTGCACTGTATATAGTACATGGTATTTCACATTTAAACTAAGACTCTAAAAAAATTAAGAGAAAATGTAGGAGAGAAGATTTTTCAGATTCTCTTGACTCCCTGTTGTATATTTTGTCCTTCAAACAGAAAGTGATACATTATGGGTAGGCCAAGGGCTTTGAGTTCATTTTCCATTTATCAAAGTCCAGGCATGCAAATATCCCTGTGCTCTCAGAAATGCAAGCTCAATTTAAGTTATGTCACTGAGGAACAAAGGCAATTAAATTAGCCTTCCCTGTTCTCCTCAATGCTTTTCTCCTGACCGTACCACTTTACTGATAATTTGTCTCAAAAACCATGTCAGGAGAGCTCAAGATCAAACACATAGGGGCACTCACAATCATAAGCTGCACTTCACCTCTGGAAGATGAAGGCTTGTGTAAGCCTGAATTTCATTATTTACTTTATACTCTGATGAAAACTTTCCTCAGGAGCCCTGGATCTCTTTCTGACACTTCTATTCCCTCATCCAAACTTTAAACTTTCATTTCCAAATTCAGTGTCATTGATGTGACCTTCCCTATGGAAGCCCAGTGATTATGTCAAATAAATTTGCCTCATATTACTTTCTATTTTACTTTCACTTCTGGTTATCTTGCCCATCATAGAATTTTAAAACTGGAAGCAATCTTAGCAGGATTGTAATAATAAATGCTTTTTTTTTTTTTTTTTTTTAGTTCAAGCATTAATTTTGTGGCCTGCAACTTCTGCAGTAGCTATTAATTAGTTCATTTTCATCCCATTCATTTGAACAGTTTAAAGATTCACTCAACACTAAAAAACAAACAAACAAACAAACCAACAAAAAAGGTGAAATCACTGTGACATTCCAAGACTAACTTAAAACCATTTGGTGACTAATACAGGCACAGCTAAAACCAAGAATGGGAAAGTTATCCAACTAGAATTTGTAAAAGGTACCTAAACTACCTGGTTAACATAGAAAAATAAGAGGGAGGAATACAATTTTGAAATCCAGAATGGTAATCATGAATAATCTTAAAATTCTATTCTGAGTACCTTGCACTTAGAAAGGATCATGGTCTGGGTTCTGGGTAGACTATTATATGTAGTATGTATCAAGAATTCATTGATTGATTCACCAACATTTTCCCCATGATTTATTTTTTATGTTCACCCCAAATTTTAATAAAATAAATTCATTCAGGTTTCCAATTGCCTGAGAGTACTTGCATCTCTTCTCTGATATTTGGGAGGCAATTATGAAATATAGAAAGCATACCCAAATCCATCAAAACATACCCATTAGTTGCAAAACTATACAGGGCAAATGGACAAAGATTAAATATGCATAGCAGTGTTATTTGGGTGAATTTATGAATGAGATACTGGCTCTTTTTGTTATAGAGTTTTTGTGTGTGTGTGTCCCTTGGATGTCCCTTGGAAGATAAAGGAAAACGATAGTTAATACTGAGAATGCATATTCATGGAAAAAATGTGAATAAAATTCTAAGCATTGTTCTAAATTTGGGATCAAGGATTGTTGAAATGCTTAACTGTCACTTTCTTAAACCTTTTCCAGCCGACCTGTGCAAGATAGCAGGAAGAAATGTTAACTTATAGACACTATTCATCAGACTGGCATAGTAAAGCATCTGGTAAATGCATTTAGTGTCCTGTCAGGAATCACTTATGGCATTGACACTTTATGTTTTTGCACATATGCTAAAGGCAAAATGTTAAATGAAATTCATACAAGTATCCATTTATATCTTTACAAATATCTGTATTATTGGGGCAGTGATGGAGCTGAATGGCTATTTAATGATGTGATAAGGGATGAGGATTGAACTACCATGTTGGAGCCTGTTCTCGCCCTTTCCCACTCTAAGGGGCAGTACTCAGTGGGGCCAGGAATGGCTGACAGTTCTGCTAACTGCACACAGCTGGAGGGAGAACATAGGTAAACTTTCCTGCACTGTCTTCTAAAGAGGTATTCTTTCAAGAAGTAGCTTTAGCAGTTCACTTCAATTAGAAGGAAACGAGTTTTTGTTACTTGACTACCCTGTTAGCAAAAATACCTTTAGCTTGTCAATAGGAAAGGTCCATCTGGGGTTCAGTTGATGCATAAAGGAGGGTTTGCCGTCACTGGAGATCTTTCCCTTTCAATACAGTACTTCTACTCCTTTCCATTCCTAGGTAACTCCCAGGATCTCTCTTACAGTTGTATTGTTAGAAAACCATTAGCATTAGGAATGGTAAGAGGTTTGTGATTTGAAACTGGACTGTAACCATTTCAAAGTGCTAAAGTTAGTGGTAATGCCACCTCAGTGACTAAAGGAGCACCCACTGCATTGAAATGTTCTCCTGTTAATGGAAAAGAAAATACATTCTACAACATCAGGGGTATTGAGCAACTATGACTATCACACTGCCTAGAGTTCTCCTGTACATACAAGCTGAAATAATCATGTCTTGGTCATGTTGGTAGTGAATTTCTACTGAAAGTTGATTTGAGACTTCATGCTTCAGGCTTTAGGGCTCTCTGGAGGAATAAATATGCCTCCCTGGGAAACCTGGGTACCATTAGATAAAGGATATCTAAATGGCCTGGGGTGCAAGTATGACATATTTCCTAATGTGTCAGAATAGAATCAGAATTTGACATTAACCTCCAAATGACACTAATTCAGAAACCCATTTTTTAATCAACTTGGCTATTTCCATATGTCTATTTTTACATTTCTTGTCTGTCACGCTAATTTGAAGTCACTTTGACAAGGGTGCTATTTTAGGATTCCATTTCTAGCCACTCTCTATTCCTTTAGTTTTTTCTGTCTTTTTAATTTCAAATGTAATCCTTACTAGATATGAGAATAATAAGTATGCCAGATTGTGCCTTATACACAATTGGAATTCAGTAAATGTCATTTCTTATAAATATATGATTCGTATCATTCCTGTGGTTAATTGTGACTTCACAGTTACAATAGTAGCTTATCTGATTCTACATCAAAACTTGGTATTCTGGACTGGTTAGAGTGGCACAGATGCTGTAGTTATTAAGTGAATATTGTTTGATAGTGTTGGAAATATTAATGAAAAGTAAAGGATGATACTGACTAAATGGGAGCAAGAAATCCCTTTTAGCTTAAACTTTAGGTTTCTATATGATAATAAGTGATATGCTACCAATACCTACTTAAGGAAGGGAAAAGAGTCCTCCTCTCCTTTTTTTTCCTTCTTTTGAACATATTAATACTAAGGTTTAGAGAGTCATGTAGGAACTGGGGGCTCTATTCCTTACTGAAAATCCCATCCTATAATTTCTTGCCATTCTAATCCTGAAAAAAAAAATCAGCTTTCAAATTGCATTGTCAAGAGGGTACATTTCTGCACATATATTAATCTGCTACATTAAGTTTGACAACCATTCTTTTAAAATGCTTAGTTCAATAGAGTTATACTACCTCTTCAATTTTCATAAAAGTATATAGGTAAACTTTCTCATTTTAACTTATGGGTCTTGGAAGAAATAATTGCTGAGTTATAAGACACAATCGTTCTGTTTCAGATTTATAGTACATGCATATATCTTTCAGAAAGTAGAACTCTTGCTCAGCATGATATGCACTTAGGCCATGCATCAAAAAGAATTTCTAAATTGTATATTGGCATGTGGAATGGTAAAGTGGATTATCAGTGATATTGAGTTATTAATTATTCAGTTTTACTGCCATGCATTATGAATAATGTATATGACATTCAACTGTAGAACAGCAGTTTCATAAGCATGTAATGCTCTATAAACATGTATACGGACACCAGAGCATTCGTAATATAATTAACTGGTCGTGGGGCCATGTATGAGCACTTCATCTTCATTGGGACTAGTAGAAACAGACTGTGTTTTCACATACCTCTGGTGTGTGCCCAGAAGGTAGCATGAGATGGAATGAAGTCACATATGGCAATGTGGACTAATTCTTTGTGGGGAGAGATCTTAGAAAAGAGTTGAACTGTGATCTGCAGCAAACTGATGTAGAGAACATGAACTTTTTCACCTTTTTTCATTCTTTTTACCCCTTCATTTTCTATTTTTCTATTGCTACTTCTTTCAGTAAATGTTTGCCCACATTTACTCAGCATCAGAAGGCAATGGATTGTATTGGTTAAAATCTCAGGTTGTGGAGCAATTCAGGACTTGCTTCAAATACAAGCTCTGCTACTTACTAGCTTTAGGGAAAAAAAAAAAAAAACGGCAAAAATAATATCTAACCAAAAGGCTGATCTGAGGAATAAATTAGATAATTCTTGAGTTAAAAACACAGATTAAAATCATTATTCTTGCTATTGTTACTGAAGATGAGGCTTAGTTTCTATATTATATACCATATACTATGAGAAAGGCTGAGAACAAAATATTTCTTAAAAATAAGAAAAAACACATTTTGGAATTAAAATACAAGTTCAGTGAAATTAGAGAAGAGTTAATTCAAATATACTAAAGACCACTACGTATATGGTGAAAAGAGGCTAATTTTTATGCCTCGGCATGTTGGTAGAACATTGTAAGAAAAGTGATTAAGGGAAAAGTTTCAGGTTCCTGAAAATATGGCATTAGGCAGATCTTCATGACTCTGCCCCTAAAACTCAGCTCTGGGAAAATTGAAGGCAGGATGGAAACATGGACAAATATTGCCATAAGTTATTCATAATATTCTCTTATGCTCTTTTTAATATCTTTGGTATCTGTAGGTAGGTCCCCTTGCTCATTACTGATATTGGTAATGTGTGTCTTTTCTCTTTTGTTCCTGAACATTTTGGTTAGATGTTTATCAATTTTACTGATCTTCTCAAAGAAAAAATTTTTGAGTTAATTTTTAATTTTTCCTTATTGTTTTTCTATTTCTATTTCATGATCCATAAAAAAACAAATGTATCAATTATAATTCATTAAATTTAATGCTTATGCTCTTTGATAGGCACTGATAAGAGAATGAAAATACAATTCATAAGTCGAAAGAAAAATTTGGAAGTCATATTTCTGACTAAGGACTTTTACCCAGTATATATAAAGAACTCCAAAACTCAGGCATAAGAACACACAAAACAACAAACAGTGAAAAAAAGAGGCAAAAGAGAGAAACATTTTACCAAAGAAAATATATGGACGGCAAACTATCACATGAAAAGATCTGTACCATCATTAGTCATTAGGGAAATGCATAATAAGGTAACCCTACATGCCTATTGGAGTGGCTAATATTAAAAAGACTACTCACACCAAGTGTTGGAAAAGATGCAGAGGAACGGAAACTCTCATAAACAGCTGGTGGGAATGTAAACTATCACAACCCTTTTGGAAAACAGATTTGTAGTTTCTTAAGATGTCAAAAATATACCTGCCATAAAATGCAGTCATTGTATACCAGGGCAGTTCAAAACATATATCTGTGCAAAGACTTGTACATGGGTGTTCATAGCTTCCCACCAAGACCGCCTCAACTTCCCTTGAGCTTGACTAAACTTTAGACAGGCTTCCTCCTGATCCAGACTTCTGCCCTCCCTCTCGCCCAGCTCTACCACTATCCAGGTGCCTGAGATGTTCCTAACGAGGTGGTTCCTTATCTCCCTCCTCCTCCCTCCTTACAGACTCCACATGACCTAAATGTCACAAAGGAAAACATTCAGAACCAGGAGGTCCTAACTGCAACTTAAGTCAATCACTCACCCACCCCAGTGATCAACCCCAATTCTATCTTTCAATGGTCCTCCTCCAACCCACTTCCAGCCCTTAAAAACCTACCGTCCCTGTTTCGACGGACTCGAGTTCTACTCTCCCTTCCCTGTTATGGCAGACCCTGATTGAAGTCATCTTTGTCTGTTTAGCATTTTCCAGTGCAGTTTTTTTTCTTTGAAACCTTTTTTATTTTTAATAAGTAAAAATTGTAAACAACCCTAATATCCAGTAACAGATAAATTGTTAAACATGTTTTAGTGTAGAGATAAAGCAAAATACTACTCAGCCCTAAAAATCATGAATCTTTGAACACACAGCACAATAGATGCATCTAAAAATCATTATGCTGAGTGAAAGAAGTCAGACAAAAAAAGAGTAAATATTGCTTGGCCACATTTATAGAAAATTCTGGAAACTGCAAGCCAATATATGGTGGCTGAAAGCTGATCAGAATCAGTGGTTGCCTAGGAAGGAGGAGGCAGGTGGGGTTGTAAATGGGAGGGGAGGGGTGAAAAGGAAGGATTGCAAAGAGAAACGTTTGGGAGTGATGGATATGTCCATTATCTTAATTGTCATGATGAGTTCATGAATGTGTACATGTAAGAAATCTTATCAAATTGTACCTTTAAATATGTGCAGTGTATCATATGTCAATTGCACCTCAATAAAGCTGTTTTTCAAAATTAAAGGACATAAAAGTATACTTGGAGAAAGCCTCAGAACATCAGGAAAGAAATGTATGTAACTTAAATGCACAATTAAAACAGAAACAACAGAAGACCTGAGTGGAATGCTAAAGTTCAGTGTAGGCTGGCTTAGGCACTGTTGCAGGTCAATGTCTTCAAAGCCCGAAGTCCTCCATTAGCTCATCCCCCACAACTGCCCCCTGCCTGAGAATATCAGAACAAAAGACCCTTGACCTAAACTGATATTTTACTTACCTGAAAATTCTCATTTCCTGAAGCCCTCAAGCCACAGGTACAGACTGTATTTCATACAAATGTGTCAGATAAGTCTTACTGTCAACTGACAAGCAATATCTTAATTTAATTTCGATTTAATAGATTCTGATTTTAACTCTATGTCTCCTTCCTATCAGACAGGTAGGAAATTCAATGTTGACCATGGCTGGCAGCAAAACAAAAAACAAAAATAAATAAATAAATAAAATAACCCTGGAGCAGTCCCCGTAGTTTGGGTCATCTACAGAGGTCTCTCAGCTCCCTCTGCTTTTGTGCTTCTCTGTTTCATAAATCTTTTTCAAGCCTATGCAACTTTTCAAAATGGAGTTCCTGTTATTTCCCTGGAAAACTACTACAGAGCAGATTAAGGAGCCGCATTTGTTATACTTATCATAGAACTATGCCCCAACATACTTTTTCCAGTGTCCTGAGTCTATTTTGAATCTGAAGGAAACCCTTTTTGCTAATGTTTTTTCCACCACTTCTTCCTCCAGGGAACTTGGACTGATTGCTTCAGTGGATTTAGGTTTGTGGAAGCAAAAGCTAAATGAAGAGTGTTTTGCAGACAACTCCTGTTTTATCTTCCTGCCAAAAAAAAAAAAAAAAAGCCTCTGTTAAGAAAAGGGATCTCAGAGTCTGTATCTCAGAGTCTGTTACTTGCAGGATAGAATTAAAAATAATTAAATTGATGTCTCAAAAATTTTACAAGTGCAAAAAATGTTTAATTTCTGTTTTGGTGGCATTTGATAAAATGTGATCATTCATCCAATCTAATGAATAGACAATGTTTTCTGAAATGCTTTACAAAATTGTGTATTTTCTGCTTCATGAGCAAGACCAGTAGAATTGACTTTTGCTCTGGAAGAGGTTAGAAAATACCAGGTAACAACTCTAAGGCATGGTTGTAAAGATGTGTGTGTGCGTGTGCATATGTGTATGTATGTATGTACATAAAAGAGAGAGAAGCAGACAGATGGACAGAAAGAAACCTAATCTTCATTCTGCACAAAAAAAAAAAAATGGGGTTTTAGCTTTTATTAACTGAGTCCTTTCTGTTATACTGTAGTGCTTGATCCTCACCTCAGTCCTTATAAGGAAATATTTTAATTATAATCGCCATAAAAATTAGGTTTAGAGAAGTTGTGACTTGCCAAAAATATGCAATTAATAAGTGACCGAAATGGAATTTGAAATCAACTTAACCACTCTAATTCTCATAACAACCTGGGGTTATAAGGTTGTATTAACAGAACTGGATTTAGATCATGGCTTGTCAATTTAGCATGCAAATTTGCTTTTCTCTTCTTTAAAATGGAGATGGCCAATTGGGAGTCATTGTGCTTACTACCCATAAGGGAAGCCTTGTACACATATATTAACAGATTGGTAAATACATTTGATTATCTTAACCAATTCCTCCACTCCCCTTGGAAATTGTGAAAGTATTAACAAATCATTTTTATGGTGTTTCCCCTTAAATAAAGGTTTTATCTATTAGGTACAATTCCAGACTTAAGATATTTATGAACTAACTAATTCATCTAAGCCAAAACTGTAAAGTTTTTGAAACAAAGTATTACTTTATTTTTGTTAATTCTTTACTACTAAATACATGTTGTGAACTATGTAAAATAATTAAGAAAGACTACAAATGTAAAAATTCCTAGAGGGAAAAGCTGTTCATGAACCTGAACTTCTAGACTGCCTCTACATTACAAGATACCTAGTGAGGCAAAGTTAACAGTTTCACAGTAGATTTCTTCCATGTGGCATGCCAGATTTACTTTTCACCCTTCTGCTTTTTTTGCTCTGGAAGGCTGACTCACATGGACAACAAAATCAGGGCATCTGGGTTCCTAGGATTGTGTTTGTTGGGTTGAGTTCATTGAGTCCCAGCTGGAGAAGGGAAGAAGGAGAATGATGTCAATGTCCTTATTCACCTTGCTGCCTGCCAGGAAGACCAACTGAGATTTGTCTGTGTCCCTTTAAAGACAGCTTTCTCTACAAGACTCTTCCTCCTTCTGGCCTTTTAAAGCCTCTCCTTTTCTTTATCCCTTTAGCCCTGGGGGTGATAGCAGTCCTGCTGTTAATATTCAAGAATCGTGCACCTTATTCCTTTCTTTAAGCTTCCTATACCCATCCACACCTTTGTAAGTAATTTCTTTGTACATAAACCCTCTTAAAATTATCCTAATTTGTGTGTGCCATCTGTTTCTTGTTTGGGCCCTGATTGATACCAACTCCTTGTGCAAGCTTCCAGAAATTTGTTTGCATATAAAAGCTTAGATGCTCCTTATATACCTTTTTTCTTCTGCACAATTGGAACATTCTCTGCACACTTTGGTTTTTTTGATTAGTATCCCATCTTGTAGATTTTTCCATATTAGCACATAGTGACTTAGCATGTTAAAATAATATAAACTTTAAAGAGTGCAAAATTTGGAAACTAACACATAAGAAGTAAATGAATATTGTCTATAATGGAAATACTTAGGGTCATAAAAAAAGTTTAATCCTCATTTTAAAAATGTCCTACAATTTCAGAATCTATTGAATAAGAATTTAGTTTCACACCACGACTGAAGATTATTTGCTTTTATGAAAAGAAAGTCACTCTTCTTTCCCTCTGATACCATGTCAGTGATTTCTTCAAAGTGAATTCTTACACAACTACTTGAATAAAATGGAGCACCTTTACCACCTCAGTTAAGAATGAGTGTCACTTGAAAGTGAAAAGTATCACAGAGCAGTTTCATTGTCAGTGAGTCTCATTACCACTGGGAAGAAAATAGAATAGTTTATAATGGAGAACTATGAAACCATTGCTGATTATTGCTGATTCTCTCCCACAGGCCAGGGTAGTTTATGCTTTGAACAGATTTAGAAATATTTGTGGGGTTGGGCGTAGGGAGTGAGACTATCTTTTGACTCTGAGAGTGGTTAGCAGGTGTGCAGTGTTCAGGCCTCCAAGGTAATCATGTTCCTTATGCAATTATCCTCCACTTTTGTCGCTCATCTTCATGGGACTTCCAAACAAACCCAGCCATGGGTTTTGAGTTTCTTGAAATCTGCTTAATTCTCATTGATATATTTATTATCAGAATGTTCTAATAAAATCATTGAACATGCCTTTCCAATTGCATAAATATTCTGGGGAAGTGTTAAATAAAAATAACAAAGGAAATAAACTCACTTGAAATCTAAAAGAAATAACATAACCTTGAGCAAAAATCACATTTTCACAGAAAGTAAACCATATGGCCAAGTGAGAACTACTATTCTTTATTTACATCATCTTATTATTAAATGTTCCATATGCTATTGTCTGGGAGACTGGAACTTCATTATGTTTAAACAGATTCAATTTTATTCATTTATTAAAAATGACAAAACAAGACAATTGTTTATTTCCAAAACAACAGCAATAACAACATACTGTTTCCTCCGTGGCATTCCTATTCTCTGTGAACACCATCAGTTTTTGGCTATGAAGCGAGTTCTCATAAATACCCTGGAGGAGTCTACATCAGTTTGGCTGGAAATTAATGCATTCTCAGTTTATTTCAGTGCTAGGATTCAAGGGTTTATGAAACCTATCTCTGTGCCCATAACTTTGTTTACCATTTAAAGCTACATTAGTCTTTTTAAGCCAGAGAAGAATTGGCAATCTCTGTTAGTCATATCATTATATAACTGGGAACCTTAGTTTAAAAGCACATTATTATAAAGCATGCCATAATTTCCAACAGAAATATCAGTACAATTCTGGATATAGTCCTGATGAAGATTCAAAGTAAATATACAAAAGAAATGACTATAAAATGTTATAAAAGAAAGAATTTAACAACCACGGACCTATATAACTGCTAAAAAATGAGAACTTTTAAGACACAAAAATGGGCATTGGCACAAATATACACCTTAATGCTATCAGAGACCCCAACATATTTCAATATTCACACAGGACAAATAAAATATAGAGTTATATTATCTCTCAAATTTGACCTAAATTTATGATAATGCTGTAGGCATAATAATGCCCCATTACCGTAAATTGCCCATGCCCTAACCTTTGGAAACTGTGTATATGTTATACATTCATATCAGATGTTATTAGGGTTACTGATATTGAGATGGGGAGCTTATACTGAACTATCCAGGTGTGCCTATTGTAGTTATATGAGTTCTTAATAGTGGGAGAAGGAGGCGGAAGAGATAAGTCAGAGGGATGCAGCAGAAGAGATAAGTCAGAGGGATGCAGCGAAAAAGGGAGGAGAGACTCACAACATGAGAATGGCTTTGAAAACGGAGGAAGGAGTCTATGGGCCAGGAAGCTGAGAGTGACCTCCAGCTGACAGTGAGCAAGGAAACAAGGACCTCAGTCACACAACCAGATGGAACTCAATGCTGCCAACAATCGGAATGCCCCCAAAACAGATGATCTCAGTCTCCAGGAAGACGCACAGTCCTGCCTACATCCTGATTTTGACCTTGTGGGATCAAGGTGGAGAAACCAGCCATGTCCATGACCTGCAGAACTGTGATATAATTTGTGTAGTTTAAGCCACCAAGCTTGTTGTAATTTGTTATAGTGGCAACCAAATACTAACACAGAAGGTGAGCTTTGCTTGTGATAGTTGGATGGTTCAGATTCTTTTAAATAAACTGATCAATGTTATCTTAAATCATTTTATTTTATTTTTAATGGTAATTTTTTAATTATAATTTTTAATTTTAATTTTTTTCTATTTCTATATTTTCTGCTTTTCTAAATTAATTCTAAATTATAATTTCTAAATTTTTCTAATGTATCTTCAACAGATGTAAAGAGGCTATGAAATAAGACATGTGGTATTGCCCTATTAAAGCAAAAACAGATTTGATAAATATATCTGTATGGACTTCCTGGTTCATCTACATGGTTTCCTGAAGAGCCAAAGTGTTAAAACAACCCAGCCTCTTTGACCCTAATTTTTTGTTCCAGGACAGTTATGCAACAAAATTTGGCCAATCCAAGGATTTTCTATTGAGCTGTAACAAATTACCACAAATGTAGTGGCTTAAAACAACACAAACTTATTATCTAACAGTCCAACATGCATTTCAGTGGGTTAAAATCAAGGAATCAGAAGGGCTGTGTTCCTTTATGGAGGCTCTAGGGGAGAATGTTTCTGCAGATTATCCAACTTCTAGAAAGACATTGCATACCTTGGCTGGCGGCTCTGTCCTCTATCTTCAAAGCCAGCAACATACATCTCTCTGTGCCTTTCTTCCATAGTCACATGTGCTGCTGATTCTTCCATGCCTCCCTCTTCCATTTTTAAGGACATTGTGATTTTAATGGGTTCATTTTAATTATCCAGAATTAATAGCTCTATCTGCAAGTCAACTGACTAGAAAACTGAATTCCACCTGCAACCTTAATTTCCCTTAGCTATGAAACCTAACATATGCACCTATTCTAGGGATTAGAACATGGACATCCCTGGGGGAATTTTATTTTGCCTACCAAAAGCACTGAGGACTCAGACAGTCAAGAGCATTGGCTTTGAAGTACAGAGAGACTGGATGTTTGGTTTGCTAATGTTGCTGTTATGCAAAATACCAGAAATGGGTTGGCTTTTATAAAGGGAGTTTATATGGTTACAAATTTACAGTCCTAAGGCCATAAAAGTGTCCAAACTAAGGCATCATAAGAGGACCTTCACTGAAGAATGGCGATGATGTCTGGAACACCTGTCAGTTGGGAAGGCACGTGGCTTGCGTCTGCTTTTCCTTTGGTCCTGGGTTGCCTTTCCAAAATGGTGTTTTCCAAAATGTCTCTGGGTTTCTCTTAGCTTAGCATCTCCAAACATCCTTCTACCTACATTACCAAGCATCTCCAAGCATCAGTTCCCAAGAATCTCTCCAAGAGTCTCTCTCAGCTGCTTTTGGGTCACTTTATCCTCTCTTAGTTTTTCTGGAGCAAACTTTGGACTGGCATTTCAAAGTTTTCAGAAGCATCTCGCTCTGCTCCTTTTAAAGGACTCCAGTAAACTAATAAAAACCCACACTGAATGGGTGAAACCACACCTCCATGGAAATAATCTAATCAAAAGTGTCACCTACAGTTGGGTGAGTCATGTCTCCTCCATGGAAACAACCTAATCCAAATATCCCACAAAATTAAATTAAAACATGGCTTTGGGGAGGACATGATATGTCAAAACTGGCACACTGGGTTTATATCCTGCTTTTTCTTGTATGTGTGTGGGCACATAATATTTTCTGAGCTTCATCTTTCTCAAATATAAAATAGCAGCAATAAGACCTACCTCATGTAGAGCTGTGAAAATTAAATTTATGCAAAGTGTTTAGAAAAGTGCTAATGCTGTAGAAATGTGATAAATTACTGTAACTGTTGAAGAAAAAAGTTTATTAGCACAAATCCTGGCTTTACAAACTATAAGAGAATGTCCATTAGGAGGGATGTAAATGTTTACTCTCCTAACTCTTTACTATGTGGGAAGAAAGAGGAGAGCCAGGAAAGAAACATTCTTCTTCACAACTCCTACTTTTTAAGAATGTCTATCAGCAATAGCTTCTAGACCTGGTAATTTCTTTGGTGATTTAAGTAGTTTAAAATGGATGTTGAAAACAAATGAATGTTGATGGTAGAAGTGTACGTTGATTTAAAGGATATTTGGTAGTGACTAGGAAAGTTGAAAAATGTACATTCCTTATAACTAAATTCTCTTTTAGGAACATACTAGAAAACATACATAAACAGAACTTAGACATAAAGATATTCATTGTGGCATTGTTTTTCATGGTAAAATATTGGTGAAAGATGCCCATTGGTATGGTCATAGATATTACTGATTGATTGATTGATTGATTGATTGTTGTTAAATCTATTTGTACCACGAACTATTATATAACATTCTATATTATCAAATTAAATTTATATGTATTAAAGTTGATAGATCTCCAAACCACAATGGTGTGTGAAAAAGGCAAATTACAAGAAGAGCTGTAATTTTTAAAGCATACAAAGAAGTAATCTACATTTTTTTGTGCATGTTTTTAAACATTTTTTAAAAAAACATGGATAAAGAAATTTAAAAAAAAAATCAAGAAATTGGAGCTGGGTCTGGAGAGAGAGGAGGTGAACTCGAGAGGGAAACAAACACCTCTCTTCTACCTGTAATGCCCCATTTCTTTATTTTAAAAGGTATGGGACTTTTAAGAAATAAACCTGAGATTTGGGTGTCTAAGTGTAGTTATATTATTTGCTTTTCTGAATTTTTTAACCCAAGAATATTCTGAGAGGAGAAAAAATTTCATTGATAGCCTCAAACTTGAAATTATTAGATTAATATTTCTCCATCTATGGATAAGATGAATTGACTTCTAATACCATAATTTCTATCTTAAAGCTACCAGATGTTTATGAAAGCACTAGGTAGGCATATTTGCATTTCATTTTGCATAAATATACATATCTACTTAATTTGCATACAACTTTGTAAGGGTTTAACATCAAGTACATAAGGTAAAATAAAATACCTGTGGTGGTCCTCTGGGAACATCTATAGAGGTTAACACACCAGTTCAACTTTTAAGACCAAAATTGAATGGAATTTTAGAAGAATACCTTCCCAACAGTGTTCTGAGGGATGGTGTAACAGCATTCCCCGCCTGGATAAGACAGCTGCGAGTAAGAGGAGGAATAGCTAGGAATAGATAGTGTAGTGAAGTGGCTAAGGGCTCCACCTTACCAGCAATTTTCTCATCTATAAAAAATTTCTAATAAAGATACATATATATTAGAACTATAGATAGTCTTACAGAATAATATGTGTTAAGAGCTTGGCACACAGTAACTATTTTTGTTAAAATTAGATTTTTGAATGTTAATTTACTTTTCTGAAAACCAAGCATCACTTTCTGGACTGTGGCATGTAATTGACTAAGGAACACCTTGAGGACTGTCAAATTGGAAAAAAAAATAAAAAAAATAAAAAAAAATCCATCTTTAGGTGGTAAGAGACTTTATCTAAAGACTATTGCTATAGGGAGAATGTTCATATGTAAGATCTGTCAGTGTCTCAAAGGTTAGGCAGATAGGGCTTTTTTTGCCTTTTTTTTTTTTTTTTTTTTTTTTGTAATAAGGAGGACTAAACAAGGCTAGAAAGAAACTGGGTGTGGGTGTATGGGGGAGTGGGGAGCACAGGGGACATGATTAGACAGTTGATCAGGGAACGTTTTACCCTGAAGTCAGTAAATTCTCAGGAGGGGGCTGTTTTGTTATATCACCTTGTGAGAGGTATGGTATGGCCAGATATAGATCAAGTGAAGGAGCTCAAAGAGTTTGAAAGATTTATTACACTCAGATGTTTGGGGAGAGCACAGCACCACACCCAGGACCGCCCTGGGAAAATGCCAGGGTAAGTCACCAGGCAGAGAGAGAGCAGCCCTGAGCAGGCGCCTTTATTGCAGGGGTGGGAGTGGGGGGTGATTTGAAAGGTGAGACTGGGAGTGCGCTAATGTGCGATTGGTTGACCAGATTTGAAAGTGGCGTCCCGGCAAGTGGGGTCATAATTATGTAGCAGTAACAGATATGTAGGTGGATCGTGGTCCTCTGGGAACATCTACAGAGGTTAACACACCAGTTTACAGAAGCCAGAAAACATAGTTAATACGGATGTTTAGGAGGTTTTATTTTGTGTTCCAATTCTGCCTTAAATTCAAGGGTGACTCGAGGTCCAGGGGTTTGTTGAAACGGGAGGAGCCTGATTAGTTTGGCTAAAATAAGTTAGAAGATAATTGGTTCAGACTGGTCAGGACAGATAGCAAAGGAGTGAAAACAGTCATAACCAGTGGCAGTATTAATTAATCCAAATATAGATATAACTTATAATTTGTCAAATGCTTTATCTTAAAAAATAATTTTGGCTATATCTTTCTTAAAAGCGAATAATATCAAACTAACAGATTTTCTTCTTAGCAAATAGTCCTGGCTTTGTATTTCATTAAGGGTGTTGAAATGAAGAGAAAAAGAATCTTTTTCTTTTTTTTTTCCTTAAAGATGTTGCTTCCAAAATTCTTGCCCCGTACATTACTGTAGCCCTTTAGAGGAAACTTGATAAACATGCACCGTGATTGCTTGCAAATACCGTATTCCACTTAAAATCTCACACTCCATGTCAGACCTTTAAGTCGGATTTCTGAGTTTACCCATGACAAGTTTTGTGTTGTAAATTGCATGATATCATCTATTTAGCATTGTGGCTTCAGAGAAGGCTGAAAGGAGAATGAGAGCTAGTTTGAGAAAGGGTAAGCCTTTGTTTAAACATAAAGAGATTTAGTTAAGAAATAGTAAATATTAGAATAGTTATGGAAGCATAGCTAAGGTAAATGGAGCTAGGTGAATTTGTTTTGGGATGTTTTCTTCTCTTCTCTCAAGCATGAACTGTAAATATTTAATTCAGTGACTGCAGTTTAGTTTTCTTTCAGGTTTTTCTTTCACAATTAAAAATATGTTTAAATATTAATGTAAATAATCATTAATCTATTAGCTAGGTAAGTTATTGAGATTCTAAAAATGTGTACATAAATTAAACACTAGTGAAATCTCTCAGTATAAAAAAATAAGACATAATTGTTCATTCATCTGTCACATGGCTTTCAGAAAATTATAAAAAATGTAAAAGAGTATACAAAGAGGAATAAAAATAATGGAGATATCTATAAATTTATCTATCTACATATCTATCCTAAGATTCTCTTTTAGAAAAATTTTTCAGAAAGATATTTTGTACATTTTGTTAAATTTAAACGGGATCTCTAACTACCTCCCTTTCACATCTTGATCTGACTTTTCTAATCCTAGGTCTAGTTGTTGATCATTTTGATTTCTGTTCATTTCTTCTGTAGTTTCGTTACCAGTTCAGAATAAGCCCATGTGATCAGGCAACTTTGAACAGGTTGAAATATTGGTCCTAAGTCATAGTTGTAAAAAATATTACATCACCTCTGAAACTTGAGTTTGCAATTGTTAATATTGCAGGCTGAGAGAAGTGTGGAGAATGGCTCTCTTTCTCTGTTTGACTTGACCTTCCTTTCATTACTAACCTGGAATTTTCTTTTTTTGGTTGGTTTGTTGGAAATGAAGGGGGAAGTGGTGGCAATAGCAGAATAAAAGCAAATGAACACTAAGGATAAAAACACTCAGTTGTCTAGATTCAGGTCACTTGACACAAAACTTCCTAGCTTCCTTACATTATTCTCCTTTAATACAAAATATTTGTAGCTCTGGGTTCTTTTTAATAAGCAAGAGAGAAACTAAAGTGGACTTACAGGGTTTCTCCTAAGTGGGCAGTATATGATGAACAGTGGAGATTTGATATCTCTTGCTAACACTATACATAATCTGGCAATAAATTAAAAGAATTTTGAATTAGTGGCTAAATGTGGAAAGTGGCTGCAGCTATCTTGAGAGTCCCTGATAAATCTTTTGGGGTATCTCTGTCTCTGGAGGCCCAAGGCATACTTCAGGGACTGGCAAAATGCTTTATAGATTTGTTTCTAAGAGATCTATAAATGGGAAGATTAGCTTAACACAGCAAGTGGAAAATGGGTCATGCTGACTTTTTCATTGTAGTTCAATTCAACCAACACATGTTAAGCTCTTTCTTTATGTCAGACCCTAATAGGTGCTTGGCATCCTAATGTAGCTCAGTTTATTCAAATGCAAAAGAAAAATATACCTATAGATATTTCCAACTCATGTTAAATTATACAATATAAGTATGCACAATTTACTAAGGAACCATAGGTCTGGGGCACTGCTTAGCACAAGGAGTCAACAGCAGTTTCCTTGATGAGATGGTGCCTGAGGTGAAACAGAAAAATACAGACAGGTAGACTTTCAATGATTAGAATTAACTTCCTTTGTTAATTTTTAAATTATCTGTATTATGATACAATAAACCATTTGTGGGTTTATTCTGTGTAAGTCCAGTTATATTAAGGAGTCATCCTAGGTTTTCAATACATGAAATATCTAATTCTCCTAAAAACAAAGTTTAATTAATTTCCATTGGGAAAATAAAAAATTCCAGTGAAACTGGTTTAAATAACAAAGAGAATGTATTTCAAAATATCTTGCATACTTTAGAATTTATGTTTTTGTATTGCTTTGCTTAGCTATGTACTTTGACTCTATTTTATTATAGTACTCTGAGGTTGCCTCTTTCTGTGACTCTTTTAGACTCAGGGCTGGGGGGGCTTTCCTGGTAGCAGCAAAATGATTTCAGCTACTGAAATCCCCACATATGCATAACACACCATCCAGAAGAAAAAGTTTCTCTAACCCCAACCATCAAATATAGGTCCTGAAGATCAAGCTGAATGTTCCAAGTTGGGTACACCTGTGAACAGATTCCTTTATCTAGAAGAAGACAAGAGAAAACAGATTAGGTCTAGATTAGTGCTATGCTTGAAACACTCCCAGGGGCAAATGAATGGGTTTATGTTATCTGATTGGAAAATTCATTAGGATTTGGCCCTAGAGCAGGTGCCGAGTGAGATCCAGTCTGACCCATGTGGAAATTAGTAGCGGAGAGTAGATGCTTTTGCCCCTGCAAGAGCCTAGAAAACTGCCTAGAACCTGCATGGTGACCTCTTTTTATTATTCTTTGATGAACTTCTTGTATTTAGCATCTATCAGCAAGATATTCTCTAAGCTATTGTTTGTGCAAAGTAATATGCTGTTTTGGTGAATATGAACCAGGGGATTTTTGAAGGTCTCTGGATATATGACTTTTGAATATCTATGAGCTTCAATAATTATATTTAATTTCAGAAAATTGACTTCTAAGATGAAGATGGTATAAATTCCAATATTGGCACCTACATAAAGTTTTCACTGCCATAATAAATTACCACAAACTTAGTGGCTTAGAACAATATGCACTTATTATTTTTACAGTTCTGTAGCTCAGATGTTTGACACAGGTCTCACAGGTTAAAATTAAAGCTGAGGGAGGTGAAGGGTCCAGGTGAGAATTCATTTCCTGCTCATTCTCGTGGCTGGCAGAATTCAATTCTTTGCAGTTGTGGGACTTAGGTCCCCACTTTCTTGCTAGCTGTAAACTGAGGGTTGTTTTTAGCTTCCAAAAGTCATCACACTCCTTGGCTTGTGGCACCCTTACTCCATTTTCAAAGTCAGCAAGGATGGGTGGGTGAAGACCCTCACCGTTCATCATCTCCAATTGTCCATAACAGGTATGGGTTTTCTGATTTTTAGGATTCAGGTGATTAGATTGGGTCCATTTGGATAATCCAGATAATCTCCTGTGGTAGCTTGGAGCTATGTACCCAAGAAAAACATGTTCCTAATTCTTTGTGTATGGACCCATTGTAAATAAGAACTGTTCAAGATGTTACTCCAGTTAAATGGCCCAAATGAAGTAGGTTGCTTTAATATGGATTACTGGAATTCTTTATAAACATAGTGAAAGTGAGACATAGATACAAAAGCCAGAGTGAGCATCCAGAAGCTGAAAGCCAATGGAGAGATGAGAAGGCAGGAGAGCCCACTATGTACATTGTCATATGACAAAAAAGCCAAGACTTGTGATCACCAGCAGCCAGCCCCAGAATGTCTCAGTCTTCTGGGAGAAATAATCACCTTAACACCTTGATTTTGGACTTCTCTTAGCTTCAAAACCATGAGCCTATAAATTTCTGTTGTTTAAACCAACTCATTGCATGATATTTGTTTTGGCAGATAGAAAGATAAAACAGTTTTTGGTACTAAGATAGTGGGATGCTGCTATTTAAAATACCAAAAAAAAAAAAAAAATGTGGAAATGGCTTTGGAATTGAGTAATGGGTAGAGGCTAGAAAAATTGTGATGTGCTTTTGCTTGGTAAAGACTGTTCGTAGAAGTATGTATGCTTAAGGTAGTTCTGATGAAGCCTTAGCAGGAAATGATGAATGTGTTATTGGAAACTGGAGGAAAGGTTATCTTTGTTTTAAAGTGGCAGAGAACCTGGCAAAATTGAGTTCTGATGTAGGATAAAAGGTATAACTTAAAAGCAATGAACTTGGATATTTAGCTGAGAGGATTTCCAAACTAAGTGTGGAAGGTGCAGTCTGGTTTCTCATTGCAGATTATAGTAAAATGTGAGAGGAAATAGGTAAGCTTGGAAGTAAACTCTTAAGCACAAAGAAACCAGAAGTTGAAGGTTGGGAAAATTCTGAACCTATCCAAATAATGTGTTCTGAAACGAGGGCCAGTAGAGGCTCTGTTAAGGAGCCTCTCTGGGTTTCTGGAAAGTGAGTCGCAGAGAACAGGGTTCTATGTGAGAGTTTACTGAACATGGATCCAGTGAGCCATTTCAGTAGAAGTCAGGAAAGGCAGTAAGGAAGGAAGGATCTATTGTCTGATAGTTTGGACACTGTGGACTGCATGCAAAGCTAACAAGATTTTTGTGAAATTTGTATGATTGGAACCACTGCCATCCTGGAATAAAAAGGACAGAGAAGGGAGAAATTGAAGGCAGCATGACTTCAAGGACAGAACCATGGAAGCTTAGGCTTGGACCAAAGATATCTCCTCAGGCCAGGGGAATAGGCCCACAAACGTGTGTGGAAAGGGCAAGTTTGCCGCTGCATTTGGGAGGGAAAAACCATCTGCCCCAGAGCTTGGAAGGGGAGGGCCTTGTGCCCCTTTGTTCATGGAAAGTACAGCCACCCTAATGCTCAGAGATGGGGCCTGTGTCCAGCTTTGGGGGAAACTCTGGCCATCATCTTAATGTTCACAGGGTGTGGGACCTGTGTTCCAGCATTTGTGGAGAGAATTACTGCCATCCTGATGCTTAGTGAGGGTGAAGCCTTTACTCAAGTGTTTGGGGAGAGCATGGCCACTGCCAAAGCTTTTGGAAGGGGTGGGGCTGCCATTCCATCAGGACTGTAGTCCAAAACATTGATCCATAGATGATGCTCAGACCATGAAATCTAATGAAGTTTGCTTTTCTGGGTTTCAGAATTGTTTGAGACCTGTGACATCTGTTTTCCTTCCAATTTCTCCTTTCTGGAATGGGGATATTTATCCTATGCCTTTCCCTCCATTTTATGTTGGAAGCAAATAAGCTGTTTTCTAGGTTTCACAGGACCACAGAGAGAGGGGAATTGTGCCCATAACAAACCTCACCCACAACCAATTGTAATGAGTCTTTGTACATAGCATTGTTATGGAAACAATTGAGGCTTTGGGGACGTTGTGATAGAATGAACATATTTGGCATGAGGGAAGATCACATCCTTTGGGATCCCAGAGGGTCGACTTTGGTGGCTTGGAGGTATGTATCCCAGAAAAACATGTTCTTGACTTAACTGATTCCTGTTGGTGTGTACCCATTGTAAATAAGATCTCTTCAAGATGTTATTTCAGTAAAGATGTGGCCCAAGTGAATCAGTTTGGGCTTTAATTTGGGTAACTATTGTCTTTCATAAACAGAGTGAAAGTCAGTTATAGAGAGAAAAGCCAGAGAGGGTAGTGAAAAGTTGAAGGTCAGTGGAATCTGGAAGAGAGAGGAGAAGCAAGGAGAGGCCACCATTTGTGTCACCATGTGGCAGAAAGGCAATGACAAAGGATCACCAGCAGCAGCCCCAGATCACCATAGTCTTCTTGGAGAAAGCATTGCCTTGATGATACCTTGATTTTGGACTCCTCCAGCCAAAATAAAACATGAGCCAGTAAATTCCTATTGTTTAAGCCAACCCATTATATATTTATTTTGGCAGCCAGGAAACTAAAACATCTTTCAAACTCAAAGTCTATATCTTCAATCACAACTGCAAAGTCCCTTTTGCCACATTTACAGTTTTGGGGATTAGGGCCTGGAGATCTTTGGGAGACCATTATTCTTCCTACTCCGAAACCTCATTTCCAAAGTGATCTCTCAGGTTATTACATTTACTGTTCATTAAAATTTTTCTGTGCAAATTTTGATTTATTTCTTAGTTTTCCATGTCTGCTGTGACAAAATACCGCAGACTGGTTGGCTTAAACAACAGGAATTTGTTGCCTAACAGTATGGAGGCAGGAAGACCAAAATCAAAGTGCCAGCAGGCTATGCCTTTGTGGAAGTCTATAGCATTTTGGTGGTGACCACCTGGCAAACAATCTCTGCCTCAGTCACATGGCAATTTGTCTCTTTCAGTCTCTTCCTGTGGTTTCCACTTCCATGTCCAAATTCACTTTGCTTGTTAGGACTCCAGTCATACAGGATTAAGGCCCACCCCAATTTAATGTAATAGGATCTTTGGAGATCCTATGTACAAATGAGTTCACACCCACAGTACCAGGGGTTGGAAATTGAAAATATCTATATGGGGAACATGATTCGATCCCCAACAGTATGAAACAATTTGCTTTTTTTCATATAAGTATTATTTATATTTACATTTTTCAGATAAGAAAACTGAGTCTGAGGGAGTTTAAATAAATTGCTCAGTGATGCCCATCTCTCTTACACTAAACTTTGAAATGACACTATATTGCCTATAGGAAAAAGAAAAACTCTTTTTGTATAATGTATAAGTTCACATGATCTAGTTAATAAATACTTCTTTACTCTTTGCTCTTACCATATATTCACCTTAAGACACATACCAATACACAATGTGACATTCTTGGTAATTGTGATGCTACAAGATGCCATGCTTTGCCACCATGCACTTGCAACCAGCCAAGGATGATTGTTGCCGTCTGACAACAAATAATCCAGTTGTAGAATCTCCTTCATTACAGACTGTCTTACCTCATGTTTTCCTGAAAGCAGAATCTGAGAAGATTGCATGCCAGTAGTTCATTTGGCAGGTAATCCCGGGAAGAGACATGAGGAAGAGACAGAGTGATAAAATCTACTGTAGGGAACTAGGGCTCCATCCTGTGTAGGACTCTTTGAATTGTCGTGTAGAGTTGACCCATTTCAGTTTCAGAAAATTCAGGCATTTAATCTCTGACTCCTGATCCCCCTCTGATTGTGGCTGAGTTTGGAGAAAGCCTTGAGGCAGCAAAGCAAAGAGATAGTGCAGAAAATGCTTTATGTGGGACACTGGTAATATGAAATGGAATTGTCTGCCATTGCTGTGCTGAAATTAGAAGGGCAATGGGGGTGTGGTAAGTGCTCCATAGCTTCATCTGGTACAGAACATAATTAGAGCCAAATATAGATAATAGATAGAAGTTAGATAGACAGACAGACAGATAGATGTGTGTATTGTAACTCATTTATGGGGTCTCAATATCGTGAGGAATGCACACATGAAATAGTATTTTTTCCAATGAGTGTATTAGTCTACTAAGGCTGCTGTAAAAAATTACAACAAGCTTGCTGACTTAAAACAATAGAAATTTATTTTCTCACATTTCTGGAACCCCAAGTCAGAAATCAGTTCCACTGAGCTGAAATTAGGGTTTCTGCATGGCTGTGCTCCTTCCGGAGGCTCTAGGAGAGAATCTGATCCTTCCTCTTCCAGTTTCTGGTGGCCACCATTGTTTCTTGACTTACGTCCACATCACTAATCCGTGCCTCCATGGTCATCTTGTCACTTCCTCCATATTTGTATCAAATCTCCTTCTGAATCCCTGTTATAAGGATACATGTGATGGTATTTAGGGCATACCTGGATAATCCAGGATAAATCCTTAACTTAATTACACCTGTAAAGACATTTTCTCTCATAAGGTAAGATTTATAGGTTCTGGGGACTAGAACTCGATATTTTGGGTGGTCATTAGTCAATCTACTACTTGGTTCATGAACTTTGCTATGCAGAAATCCCATTTCCTACTCAGTAGCAGCTCTCTTATAAATATTCATAAATTTTCCATTATTTTCAATTACTATTACAAACTGCTTATGGCAATGCTGTTTGTTTTGAACTTCAATTTCTTGTCTGATCAAAACTCTTTTCCTACCTTGTGCTTGGTACAGGTTAAAGATATGGAGGGAGTACGGAAGGCATGCTTGTATTGCATCCTCACTATCTGTCTCTATCAGTTGCAGCTCTCTCCTCTGGTACTGAAAGAATGTAGAAGAAGACAGCAAAACATATACCCACTTGTGTAGGCATGTCTGAAGATCTCCCTTGGTTTGTCTTGGGTTCAGTTCAAACTCAATCTTATAGTCCTAATGTGGATAGATGCTGGGTCTGAACATTCCTCACAGACAAAGAGTCTCAGGCCGTGGCACTAACTGGCTTTTCTGAAATTTGGTCTTTCTTGTACCAAGCCTTCAGCCGACCTCAAGTTACATTGCCTTTACTTGAGTCACATTTCCCCCCACAAGATAAAAACCGTAAGATCTGTGAGTACGTAGAAGATCCGTCTTCTATACTCACTAAGTGTTCAAAAGAAACTCATTCTGGCTTCTGTCAGCCTGATTGTTCCTCACATGACATCTCTCCCTTACTCTTGTTCATTTACTCTTTAGTACAAGTTGAAGGCATGCAAATCTTGTACTTAAGCAATTATCTAATGAGGGAACCAATCTCTCTATCTTGCATAAACTCCCAATCTTTGCCATTGACTGTCTTGGGGTTGCTTTTCTTTTATTTACAGCGAGAGAAAATCTCTCTGTAGTCATCTATCATGGGAACAGAAATAGCTTTTCTGCATGACCACTTAAGAACCCATAACCTATGAGTTGGTGCTTTTTAGTGACTATTTCTAGAATTAACAACTCTCAGTAAGTTCATCTTTGGGTCCTAGCCATAATTCCAGGACAATAGGAAAAATCCAGTTGGACATCATAGTACAATAATAGGATTCATAGAATGATTTGGCTGAAATTGACAGTTGGAACATTTTCAAATCTAGTCATATGAAGATTAGGTTGTGCATGGGAGAGGCAGCATGGTGAAAACTATAGATTTTCTGTATTCAACCATATCTATCACTTACTAACTGTGTGGCTTTAAAAAAATATATTTACCCCCATGGTGGTTCATAGTGTTATCACAACAAAACAAGCAAACAGAATGACAGCTATTCAAATGCCATATGTAAGGCACCTCTTCCTCTGGACATTAATTTCAGGGTGAGGTTGGTAATAACAAGCAAAATGTTGTCAACCAAGGTCAGACATTTCTGATAAGTGGAGAAACTTCACTCAAGGATGGGTCTTTCCCTAATACATAATAAACAACCTGCTTTAGAACCCAAGAAGCTTATCCCACAAGAGAAATCAAAGCCAGGAAAGATGGAGCACAGATCCATGGAAAGTGACCCAGAAAGTTCTTAATATCATAGAGCCCACAGTGAAGGGGAAGAAGAAAGAAGCTCTTCTATCACTGCTGATGGTGATGCAGTCCATATGGCTCTGGGAATGGCTGACACAGGGACATTCCAGGCTTAGGGTGTTTGACAGATATGTGTCATCTAGAGGCATATCATGACCAAAATGGAAGCACAGGGATAGGAGGAGACAGTTTGACTTTCTTTGTTGTAGTAGGTGTCTCCAAGAAATCAAACTCAGAATTTCCCTTAATTCTTATTGTTTTCATACTTCTATCTTGTCCATTTCCATGCAAGGCTTTTAATTAATATAAATTTTACAGTTGTAGATCAAAGAAAACAAGTTCATGTTTTTATAATTTATATAGTTATAGTTTCCTATTGTTATAAAATTTTCTTGCTTTTAAATGCCAGGTTTTCAGGATAAGATGAGATCCTGATCTGTTTCAGGACTCCCAACTCTGTCTGTATCTTCATATTTGTACAGGATTGAAAACATAGATCAAAGCCCACCGGAGTTCATCCTATACTGCTGTCAAATAGATCCTGGAAATGTAACTTTGATCATGACCCCTTCGAACAATTAATAATCAAATATTCCATAGCTCCCCATTGATAAACTTGCATTTCATAACCCAAATATTTTACAATCTTATTTCTATATCTGTCCCAAAACTTATTTTCTATTTTTTCCATATATACAACTTCTATTCCAGGCAAAATGCTTCTGTCAAAGGGATTCCATCTCTTCCTTGCTGGTATGGATGCTTGCAGTAATATTCCCATCTTGTTCACACCTCTTTGTATCCACACCATTGGGTAACCTCTTCCCATAGTGACTTGGATTTGCCATGTGACTTGACTTGGCTAATCGGCAACAGCCAACAGAGGCTTCAAAAGTACTTGTGCACTGAGGATTGCCCTCTTGCTGCTCTTGAAAGCCTGGTGCTGCCATGTGAATAAGTCTGGACTAGGCTGCCGTATTGTTAGAGGCATGTGGTAACCCAGTTATTCCCACTACCTCAGCTGACAGCCTGCCAACCACCAGAACTCTGAGTGAGACCACTTAGACTATCCAAGAGTCAGCTGACCTGCCAGCTAAGCACAGACGCATAAGTGAGCCCAGCTGACATTATTACTCATATCTCAAATCTCAGAAGGGATTGTAATTGATTAGGACTCATATATAAATAAGTGACTTATATAAAAGGAATGACCCATTTCTGGGTCATGTTTGTCATCACTGGGGAAACTCAGAGAAGGGGAAGGCAGCAGCAGACTTCAGTCCTATTGAATGAACAGAATTTGTATTGACTGGAAAACATATGACTCTGAATAAAAGGGAGACTGCATAAAAGACTTCTGTATCCATTATAGTTGCTGATATTTTAGGAGTTGTATTTGTAATTTCTAGGGTACTCTATAGTGAAACATTGCCTCAAGGCAGTCATATTAAGAATATAGGTTGTTTAAAGAGGCCCAGTCATATTCCAATTAGATTCACAATCTAATCTATAATTGTTTTCTTGGCTTCCCTAAGTAAGGGCCATGCTTGCAATCCTTTAAATGGTAATAAAAGAACAGTGGTTTTTCGCTATATATCTAATGGGCTATTGCATCAGTGAATGCATTAGGAATACTAAGGTAGATATAACATTAATGTGCAGTGCAATCTGCAATATATTTTAAAAGTTCATCTTAAAATTATAATGCAAGTTTTTCTAAAATGTATACATTCAAAATTACTGCATGAGATTAAAACATTCCTTCCATTCAGTTAAAATGCATCTTTATACTTTCTTTTTCATTGTTTTTTGCTTTTTACCCATTCCATTTTACTTTGTTGTTTGCTAGGAACTGTATGAGCTTGTCTTTCTGGAACCTAATTGAAATTTATAAATCATTTTAATTAGACCTTTTAAAGAAATATTGAATAATGGAAAATTCATTATCACCAAACCCTTTAAAAATGATAATTAAGACTTTAATAATCCTTAAATTATATTTATGCTTGTTTTACATGCTTAAAATAAACTAAATGATAAAAATGATTTTTTAAACTTTATGCACATTCTGAGCATTTGTGTTAGGACTTTAGAAAAATAGAAGGCAAATTGAAATAAAAGCAAATTTCTGTATATGATACATCATTTCTGCATAGTTTTGCTTTTCATATACTTGAAAAGTAATATCATCCTACAGGTTAAAAGGCAATGGGTAGTACAATTATTACTTTGCAAATGAGTATATGCACTACCACATCTAAAGTTATTTTGCCATTTTGTTTATTCTAAAACATATATTAAACAGTAATGAAATTTTATCTTCTGATTCATAATTTAAAAATTCTGAAGAGTCTGACCAGCTCTTAATAGGAAAGATGATGAAATGGGTGAAAAAATGATTTCCTGCTGAGAGTGATTAGAAATGTTATTTCTTTTTAGGGGAGAGGAGGCATTTAAATCTGATTGGAGGAGAAAAACCAACAGTCAGGGAAGTTATATATCCTAGAAGAAAAGAAATAGATGTGCTGTTTAACATTTCAGCTGATTGGATAATAAGAAATGGGTAGAAATCTAATATTATAAAAACACACCACTATTTTCAACTTCTAAAAGGTTGAAAGACCTTGAGGAGGAAAGCTTATCTTCTTGGGACAATGCTTCCTGCCTGGAGCAAGTTTTCCTCCTCTGAACTTATATAGTATCCTGTGCATAAATACCCATAGCCTCTACCACATTGCATTGAAATAGTCTTTAAAATGTCAGTCGGGCACCTGGTAGGTGATCAGTTAGTGTCTATAGAAGTAAACTTTATATTTACTCTGTGATTCATTAAAGGACTACTTTCTCTCCAGTGGACATGGTATGGAGAAATGGTATTTTTACAGGATTTCAAATTCATCATATTTACATAATATAAACAATTAAATGGAGGTGGAGGGATGGGGAAAATTGGTTTTTCTTTGTTAAGTAGTTTTTTTTTTTTAGTCATGGCATTTTATACCTTTATACTTTTTGCTCTATTAAACCAATTTCTTAGGTTTTTGAATTCTGAATGGACTTCGGTACTAACAATTTACTTAATTATTGGCTTTTTATATGTATGCTTGTCTGTAAAAAAATATAAATCTCTATTTGTATTCTGGGCTTCCAGCTCTTACTATCTTGTTGTTAATATGTTGAGTGAATCATCAACCTTCTCAAGTACTTAAATGTCAAGATCAAGTACTTCAATGATATTAATTGAAAAAAAAAAAAGCTCAGATCTTGTAATTTGTTTTGCTTCCAATTTGCTCTGAGATGCAAACAAACCCTCTTATTTTCCATAATCTAAATTATAGGGGAATGCAAAAATACATATGACTTTATATGAAAATTAACAAGAAATTTTTACATCTAAATAGAAATTCATTAAGTAGAAAAAGGCTCCCAATAAGAAACAGAATAAGCCATATAATGATTTGACACGTATTCCTTGCTGTCGGAGATTTGAAAATGACACTTAAGAAGTTAAATTATCTTTTGTTGCCAAAAGAATACTGCTAAGATCCTATTTGGACTACAGAGGTATGCATTGGCTGGTGTCCCACAGTTTAAGAAAACATTTTAATAGAGAGAAAGAGAAATACATATATTTATATATAGATATGCCTCTTTTAATTTTAATGTTTTGTTTCAAATTTTATTCCTGTTAAGGAAAAATAAATCTATTTTTAAGAAAACAATTGACTTCTGTTGTTAATTCTCAATGTATTACTTCCATGTGCATGGCACACAGAAGGTGATGTTATTTGGGTTCATAACATCATATCATCTAGTTAGAAGAGGAAAACAACACACATTCTTCAATTTCTCACCCAATAAATAAACTCTATATTATTCTAGTCAGGTACTCCATCTAGTCTCTGTTGAAATATTTACCACTTTTCAAGGTAACCCTCTTCCATTTATAAGATGTTCTAGTTTATAGAATGTTGAAATCAAGTTCACCTTTTAATTTCTTTTTTCCTTTCATTATTTGTGTCTATTTTATTACTTTCTTTACTTTATTGTGAATTGACCTAAGTATTTCAAATATTTCCAACAAAAATTTAAACCTAAAAATATTCCACACAATTCAGCAAAGCCTCTAATACTAGCATTCAAGCATATATTTATGTATGGGTGTGGGTGTTTGAGTGTGTAGATGCACTTTTTATTGAAACAAGATCCACCAAGAGAATGGGAGAAAATCCACCTGGCACCATTTTATCATAACAATTTCCCATCCCTCTATTTCCAGAATGAACCACTATCCTACGTTAGTTATTCACTTACGAACAAATATTTGTTGAGTGTCTACTATGAGCCAAGCACTCTATTAGGCACTGAATCGTGGTCACATGACAACATTTACAAACTTTACAAAAATACCACATATTTATGTATTTATAAAAGTGCATAGCATTCTTTTTCATGGTTAAAAACATTTTAAATTATGATGGAGACTGTTCTAGTTTGCTAATGCTGCCGGAATGCAAAACACCAGACATGGATTGGCTTTTATAAAAGGGGGTTTATTTGGTTCCAGTTACAGTCTTAAGGCCATAAAGTGTCCAAGGTAACACATCAGCAGTTGGGTACCTTCACTGGAGGATGGCCAATGGTGTCCGGAAAACCTCTGTTAGCTGGGAAGGCACATGGCTGGCGTCTGCTCCAAATTTCTGGTTTCAAAATGGCTTTCTCCCAGGATGTCCCTCTCTAGGCTGCAGTTCCTCAAAAATGTCACTCTTACTTGCACTTGGGATATTTGTCCTCTCTCAGCTTCTCTGGAGCAAGAGTCTGCTCTCAACGGCTGTCTTCAAACTATCTCTCATCTATAGCTCCTGTGCTTTCTTCAAAATGTCCCTCTTGGCTGTAGCTCCTCTTCAAAATGTCACTCACAGCTGCAGCTGCACTGAGTTCCTTCTGTTTGTCAGCCCAATTATCTGGCTCCACTGATCAAGGCCCACCCTGAATGGGAGGGGCCATGCCTCCATGGAAATATCTCATCAGAGTTATCACCCACAGTTGGGTGGCGCACATCTCCATGGAAACACTCAAAGAATTACAATCTAATTAACACTGATAGGTCTGCCCACACAAGATTACATCAAAGATAACGGCGTTTGGGGGGACATAGTGCATTGAAACTGGCACAGAGACATATAATTCTATTATATAGTTCAGCAAATTTTTTCTTTTAACTAAATATAAATTTTTTGAGATAACACTTGTTAAAACAGCTAATTCATGTAATAGGCTATATAGAATTCTCATGTGTTAGGGGTAGAATCCTGACCCCCAAAAGACATGTCCAAGTTTTAAGCACTGGTCCCATGGATATGAACTCTTGTGTGAACTCAAGTGTGAATACAGTCTTCAATGAGAAAATACCAATGCAGAAGAAAATATCGATAGAAGGAGACAGATGGCCATGTAATGGAGGTTGTGGTTGTTTGAAGTTATATGTACCCAGTAAAACATGTTCTTAAATATAATCCATTATAGTAGGTATAAATCCGTTGTAAGTAGGATCTTTTTCTGGGGCTACTTTAGTTAAGGTATAATCCATCTCATTCAGGATGGAGGATGTAATCATATTACTGGAGCCCTTTTATAAATGGAATAGATACAGGGGGAAAGAGAGAGAGAGGGAGAGGGAGAGAGAGAGAGAGAACCAGGGAAGCAAGACCAGCAGATGCTATCATGGGCCTTGCCATGTGGCAGAGAAGCCAAAGATTGCTGGTAGCCAGTCTTTGGGAAAAAACAAACAAACAAAGAAAAAAACATTGCTTTGATGATGCCTTTATTTGGACATTCTCTTGGCCTCAAATTATGAGCTAATAAATTGCCATTGTTTAAAGCCAACCCATCTCATGGTATCTGCTTTGAGCAGCCTAGGAAACTAGAACAGATTTTGGTACCAGGTGATTGGGGTGCTGCCATTGCAAATAGTAAACTGTTGAAAAATTTGGAATTGGGTAATGGATAGAGGCTGGAAAAAATGTGAAATATTTGATGGAAAAGGCCTAGATTGCTTTGAAGAGACTGTTTGTTGGGAGAAATATGAATGGTGTAGGTACTTCTGATGGGGCCTTAGATGGAAATGATGAACATGCCATTGGAAAATAGAAGAAAGAACCACCTTGATTTAAAGTGGCAGAGAACTTGGTAAGTTGAATTCTGATGTCAAATGGAAGGCAGAATTTGAAAGCAATGACCTTGGATATTTAGCTGAGACGATTCCCAAGCTAAGTGTGGAAGGTGCAGCCTGTTTTCTCCTTGCACCTTATAGTAAAATGCAAGAGGAAATGGATAATCTAAGAACTGAACTCCTGGGCACAAAGAAACTAGAAAGTGATAGTTTGGAAAATTCTGAGTTTCTAGAAAGCAAGTGTTGAGAGAATAGGGCTCCATGTAAGGGCTTAACTCAACATGGAACCAGTCAACCATTTCAGTGCAAGTCAGGAGTGGAAATGCAGTTATCCAGAAAGGATTTGTGCAAAGTACTTTTGACTGATGGTTTGGACCCCTGGGTAATATATGCAAAACTGGTGAATTTTTTTGTGAGATCTGTATGAACAGAACCACTGCCAGCCTGGACAGAAAAGGGACAGGTTGAATGAAAAATGACTTCAAAGGCAAAATCGTGGAAGCTGAGGGCTGTACTGAAGACATAGTCTCAGGCCAAGAGAGCAGACCCACCCATACGTGTGGAAAGGGTGAGTACACCCTGGCACTTGGAGAGGGTGGGCCTTCCGCCTAGGCTATTCAGGAAGAGTGCTGCTGCCCCAGTCTGCAGAGAGGGTGGAGTATATTCCCTGGGGGTGGCTGAGAATCTATCCAGCACCTCACTGTTCTGAGAAGATTGTGCCAGTGCCCTGAGGACTGTAGAGGGCATGGCCACTGTGCAAGCATTTGGAAGGGGTGGAGCTGCTGCTTCACGAGGCCGGAGGACAAAATTTCATTCTATAGGCAAACCTCAGTCCTGGAAGTCTAATGGAGTATGCCCTGTGGGGTTTCAGAATTGTTTGGGACCTGTGACCCCTGTTTTCCTTCCAATTTCTTCCTCTTTAATGGAATGCATATCCTATACCTGTCAATCCTTTGTCTATTGTGGGCAGACAACTTCTTCTCTAGGTCCACAGATAGAGGGGAATTGTGCTCCAGCACAGAACACACCTATAACTGATTTTGATGAGACTGTCTCCTTAGCAATGATAAGAAATAAGTTAAGGCCTTTGGAATGTTGTGATGGATTGAATGTATTTTGCATGTGGAAAGATCATGCCTTTTTCATGTCCAGAGGGTGGATTGTGGTGGTTTGACATTGTATGTATGCCAGAAAAACATATTTTTAATCTAATCCATTCCTGTCAGTATAAACCCATTGTAAGTAGGATCTTTTGATGAGAGTATTCAATTAAGGTGTGTACAGTATCCTACATGAGTTGGAAGGCTCAAATGAGATACAAATGAGATAAAAACATGAAACTCTTTCAAGAAACTTAAGATATTAAAATAATTTAGAGATGTAAAAGATGTCATTGTTTTTTTTAATCACAAAAGGGAACTATATAAATCACAAGTAATGAAGGTTATTTTCTCTAAAAAGTAAAGAAGAGACTAGAGAGGGGAGGTGTAGTTGCCTCATTATAATTAAGGTGAAGCCTGTAAATGGGGATAATGGATTTGTATACTTGGATCCCAGGATCTGAGATTCTATGAATCGGAGTTTCAGGCCTACATATTTTACATTTAATCCCCTCCATAAAGTCTTGCTTGATACTTTCCTCATAATCATCGAGTTAAAGAGAACATCATTATAATGTTCTCTACAGACAGATCTGAGTACTGTAAAAGTACCACACTCTGATGAGAAGCCATCAGCCTATACTGAGTGCCCAAAACATGAAAGATTATTATGAAACTCATCATTGTATCTACGATAAGAAAACTATTTGGTTGTTTTAATTATAATATAAGAGGTTATTCTTATTAGCCCCTTGAGGAAATAATTTGGTCTAATCCATAGAAATACTATTACTTTGTTATTATTGAACAAGTACTGAATCCCTGAATAATGCTAAATTGTTCACAAGAATTATCTCACAAGGTAGGTGATATTAGTATTCCTACTTAAAATTGATGAGACTGAAGCTTAGATAAGAATCCAATAGATAAAATTAGCAACTGGTGGAACTCAGGCTCAAACACTAGCTATTTTGTTGTAGAGTCTGTAACTTTAAATAGCCATTTTCCTCTGGATTTGTCATTTATTTGTGTTTAGTGTTGTTGTTTGTCTGTGATTAGTGCTATTTTTCTAAATTTTAAAAATCATATGGACCTATGGACTAAGACACAGACTGAACCATTGATTACTAGAAAATTTCAATCTAAATGTTTAATCTGCCCCAACAACATACATAGGTCTGTAATCTCAAATTTAGATTTCTACAGACATAATATCTGAATAATCTTGGTTTACTTATTAGCAAAACAAAAATGAAAAGACAGTATTTCATAGCAGCCATATTAATTAGTTTACTGTGACATTACAAGGGGTTGCTGTTCATAATATAAAGCTAGGGAACCTTTAAATACACTGTGGGTAGAATTTTACGTGATAAAATGTCAGTGATTTTGAATCTTTGGTATTGAAATATATAGTAATTAAAGGTTTACAGGTAAAAAACATCTTTATGGGGAGCTAATAGGTAAAGGAAATGAGTGAATCTGGCCTTATATATTTGTCTATGTATATATTTTCTCAGTGGTAGGAAACAGATCAACTGTCATAGGGAAGGGTTCTGCTAGTTAGCTTTAAGATTTGTTTCTAAGCCTGAATTCTGGTATAACCTTTGTTTACATTTGTTTATTTCTACTTGTGACTTTGGTATTTCTTTGTGTTTTATATTTCCTTGCAAGCTGCCTTAAGTCATTTCTAAAATTAGAGAGGAAAAGTATGTTATTTAAGCAATTACACATATATGCATACAATATGTACAGTATATGTATATAATAGATACAATATATGTATATAATATATAACATCATATAAATTATGTATATGGGTATGTGTGTGCATGTGTGCATGTGTGCATGTATGTTTCCTTTCTTGCCACTAAAAGATATGCTCTGTCATGGGAACCACACCACCCAGAAATTTATAAGTAACAGATAGCATTATCATGACATATATTTTTATTACTGTTTTACTATTTTTAATCCATTCTGGGAAGGGAATCATTATACTGATCAGAGACTCTCAGATGATGTTAATCATCAAGAGACAGATTAAATAATACCTAAATTCCTCAAAATATGATGTGTATGCTTATTTCTTGCTATAGTGAGAACAATGACTTTCTCAATTTTTTTTAAATTTTTACATTTCACAAGCCATTTGTTATAAGGTTCAAAGATTTCTTCATGTTTGGGAATTAAATCATTTACTAGTATGATTATATTTAAAATGATTTTTCAGTTCTTAAATCTCTTTATACACTACAAATTCTTATTCAGGTTAAATAAGCAGGCAAAAATGTATGTGAATAAAAATTCTTATGCATTGTATTTGTGGTTTCTTAATGACAATTGGCAAAACCAGGTGAATTGTTCGACCTTTTTTGCTTCTGTGTTGAAATTTCGGGAATCAAAACCAGTGACATCTTTGCAAAACAAAGACCTGAATCCACATTTAGTCAATAAATAAAGAATGGCTGTTTACATGTTTTGCTTTGTTCATTTATTTCCCCAGCTGCATTTACAAGGTTTCCTTTGAAACAGCAGTAAAAGGAGATGCTTTCTGGGTAGAGAATAGAGAAAATAGTGTTTTTCTCTTTTTCATAATGGTCCAACACCACAGCAGGCAATGTACAAGCAGGCTGTGAATTACAAGGAGGTGAGGTCACAAAGGAAAGGAAGTTTTTAGTGGTGGAGGTCATAACACACTTTAATGTTCTTATATGAGAGGAAATGGTGTATACATGCACATAGGGGCAGGATGTGGGAAGGAGCTAAGGGGAGGATTGCTAGGAAATGAGTAAATTGGAGAAACAAGGGAAGGATCCTGACCTCAAATTTTTCTCTTTTCCAAGGATTCTACCCCTAGTCCTTTTACATTCTCACCTGCTCCGTTTCCCACGTCACTTTTACAAGGAAATCTGGCGTGGACCTAACCGGGGGAAGCGCCTAGCTCACAAGACCTCACACCAGCTCCCGCAGTCGTTCATCCTCACCTCATTTGGGCTCAGACACCTGAGTCTCCATGTTTGGGAAGAAAGGATTCTGACTGGCTCTTTTGCTGCAAGGTGACTGTATATGGATGTTGTACCGGAAACCCTACAGGCTTTAAGTTCCCTATTCTCAACATCCCTCCCCAGCCCTCAACATCTCTTGTCTTTTGAAGGTGAACTAAGGAAAGGAGTCACTTTATCTAACTGATTTCACAAATGTCTGGTTTCTGCATGAAATCTTGAGGCTCAGTGCCAAAAGTAGTCTGCTCCATAGGAATCACTGGTGAAAATGACCCCATTGAGAAAGGCAAGGAGTCAGTAATGGACCTCAGTTTATTTCTTTCTGATTTGGAGGGATGCATAAAGGTAAACCTTAAAGGGTAAAATATGCTAGCAGCTTATTTGGCCAAATAAATCCGGAGTTAAGTAGACAATAAGTAGATGTGTGTTCATGCATGCACACACACACATACTCACTATTTTCCTAGTTAGAGGGATTCTTGCAGTGGTTTAATACATACTTACCAACACATTTCCTTTTCTGTTTATCATGATTTATACTCAAAAGGTAGGTTTCAGGGTGACTGAAAACTGAGAAAGGATAAACACACATGCCCAACCAAAATAATACTCCTTCAAAGAATATAGGTTGTTAACACAGTCAAAGTCTTAGCTGAATGTTCTAAATATTCTCATCCTCAGAATATATAAGAAAAAAAATCTGATTCCTTCTTTCTTCCCCTTTTGATGATAAATCATTCTGGCTGTAATACAGGATCTATAAGGAGAACATACATACTGATCCACGTGTAATAAAAAAATTCTTTTGATAATATGCTATTAGATTTGTCTACCTATCGATCCTTCTATATCTATCAATCTATCATCTAATCTATCTTATCATCTTCATAGTAACTATACATAATAGCTCATTAGTTGAATTTAAAGGTTTTAGGACTGTACCAGGCCATTATATATATATATGGTACATTTAAAAACTGATTCTGAACAAAAACACTGCATCATGGAAGGTGGGGAAGTTGGGAAGTGGGATTTCAAATAAACACATTTTTCTACAATTACGTGAGAATGAGATTTTCATTGTGATTCAAACAGAATGATAAAGTTGACTCAAGGGTTTCGTTTTTTACTTTGCTGGGAGTGCTCTCTCTGTTACCACAGCCCTAAAGATCTCCTGTTCTATAAATTGCCTTGAATCTGAATGGCTTAACCTTTTGGAGTTTAAAACTCCTGGATCAGTCTGACCTGGCTTCTTACTGGGTTGAGTCAAATGGTCAGGAAATACTTCATCAGGAAAGACAAATGATCATGCCAGAATACCAGGGATAGTGATTCTAAATCTGGATGGTTCTAATTCATTCAACATTTCAGTGATGGCCAAGTGACACATGCTGTGAGGGCACAACTTCTATAACTGGAACTTTAACTATTTGGGAAGGTGTAATAATGCAAATTTGTTGAAGATAAATGACATATCACTTTCCTACAATGAATGGAGTTTTTAGCCAGATGGAGACCTTTCAGAACTCTTAAATTATACCACTTTGTTTTTCTTAACCGTTTAATTCTCTTCATCCAACAAAAGCCACTGCAACGCCCCTCATCCCCCTCCCTGATGCATATCTGTTCTTGATAACAATTTTCAAATTTTGTCATTTTAAAATACTGCTATAACTAATTATATTTTAGCTCCTTTGGCAATTAAATTTGCATTTTGTGAAAAATTATCAAAATCAAAGAGAAAAGAAATTAGTTTGAAAAAATATGAACATGTATATTAAAGAGAAGAGATGCTCAGAATTATAAAATAAATAATGTAGTGTCTTCTATTTATACCTCTCCACTAAGGCAATAGATCAAATGCTAATGACAGAGTCAACAAAAGTAAGATAACATATTGCTGTTGGCAAGATCTCTGGTGTCACCTAATTGGCTACTTATCAAACCACTGTCATAACAGAAGCATTTCTAAAGGTATAGTTCACTTCTTTCTGTCTCTGAAGTCAGTGGAGCACAATCAGAGAAAATTGATGTGCAAAGTCGACACCTGACAAAGTCAACACCACATCTGTGTTCTTTATCTGTTCTAAGAAAATTGGATTATGCAATGCATATGTAGTTAATTTTGATCTCCTAGATCAATCACCAAATAAATTCGCTAGTACTGTCCCTGGATTCCTTCTAAGTAGAGATTTGTCCTGGGACAGTGACAGATGGAAGTATATATAGGTGAAGAAGGTACAAATGAAGTAAAATGAAATTTTAAAAACCGAAGTAGTAAGTTCAAGTGATTTATAAAAATGACAATTTCATAGGTAAATATTACTAAGATTTATTATCTTTCTATGTATATTAACATAAAAAGCTTATTTTGATTGTGTTGAGCCTATATTTGTTATTTTTTTCCACATGCAAGGTTCAGTCAATGGATAATATTTGAAAAAGAAATTAATTACTAGCAGGAAGAAAGCTTTCTGGAAAAATGCTAATTTTGTCTTACTAAATTATATTTCATTAATGGCCCCTCATGAACTACACTATTTAGATTTCATAGTGAGTTTAAATTACTTATAAGTTTGTGCAGAGAGATAAAATTTTTAAACTTCTTTAACATTTTTGTGTAGCAATTACTACATGTCAGGCAAAATGAAAGACATTAGGTATATAGTGATAAGAAATAAGTGATTCTTGTAAGAGTTACTTGAATTAATTTTTACTTTGTTTACTAATTATAATAATTTTTTTTTAGCTATTTGGTAACTGTGGATAATATTTTGATTAGATTATTTCCACGGAGATGTGGCCCCACTCATTCAGCATGGGTCTTTATTAGTTTACCTGAGCTCTACAAGATCTCAGATGCAAGGAGCTTGCTGCTACAGCTTAGAGAGACATTTTGAAGATAGCTGTTGAAAGCTGAGGCTGACATTTTGGAGACCATCATTTTGAAACACAACCTGGGAGACATGTCAACTTTTCTATGATTTGCAAAACATTTTGGAAGCATTATCTGATTGATCGTTTCACAATCCTATGATAAAATGTGCTCTGGTTTGCTAATGCTGCCATTATGCAAAATACCAGAAATGGATTGGCTTTTATAAAGGAGGTTTATTGGGTTACAAAGTTACAGTCTTAAGGCCATAAAAGTGCCCAAACCAAGGCATAAACATGAATATACCTTCAATGGAGAAAGGCCATTGGTGTCCAGAAAGCCTCTGTTAGCCTGGAAGGCACCTGACTGGAGTCTGCTTGCTCCCAGGTTCTTAGACAATTCATCCTTATTTTTAAGGATCCGTATTTTTAAGGACCTTTTAGCTGCCTATTTTAGTATTTGGTCAACCTTGGACTGAAGAATTGGTTATGCTCCACAAAATCTGTTCTGGTTACAAATGAAATCCATACTCCCTTGTTTAAATCTGAGAATTATTGATAAAATCTTATTAAAACATTACCTGTCTCTCTGAGGCCAGTTAGATTTCATCTCTGACCACTTCAAATGCCAGTAATCTATTTTCTTTAACTCTAAGTATTTATACAATTTCCTAATAGTCTATGTTACATAAATAATTTAGTATAGGTTGTATTCTATCTTATATTCATCATTCAAGTTTCATGTGCATAAACTCCATAAATTATAAACTTATTAAGGCTTTGTATTTTGCTAAATGCATCTTTATCTAATAGTATACTACCCAAAGTTGAGGTTTCTATGGATGGTTTCTTAAATAGATTATATATCAGCTGAAATCCAGAATCATATTTAAATTACACTTTTCTACTTCAGCTTTACACTAAAATCTATTATCCAGTGGTTAATGAGGAAATCTTGGGGACAATGTGTAATTCTAACTTATGAGCCAAAATATAGCTATGCCCCATAGCTCCCTTGCATGAATATCATTCAATTTCTTTTACTAGACAAATGGATTTACAGAGTCAGTGTATTCCATTTCAGAGTGGAAACTGAAATAATTAAAATTATTAGGTAAACACAATTTTGTGTGTTACAGTAATTAGACAATAATAGATAATACATAGTAGATAGTGTCAGGTGCTCTAACAACAGAAGTACACAAGTTTGGAATGGAAAAAAAATGCCTACTTCTGCATTGATTAAAAAAATATTTCATGGAGAAGCTATAATATGGGCCTTAAAGTCTGGGTAGAGTTTAGACAGATGGAAACAGAACCATGGCAGTAGTGAGAGTCTGGCTGTGCATGAAAGAGTAGCCATCACCTTTCACTGGCTACTTTTTTCTCTCCACTCATTTTATCTTTGGTGCTCACCACCCCACCCAAAAGACAGGAAGTTATTCTAGTGCTACATGTGGAAGAGTTACAGAAGAAAACATGTTTGTTTGAAAGTCAGAAGAATTGAGTTTGTTCTTGATTTTATTTCTAATTCCTCTTAGATATAATATTTTAAAGCTCTGTAGGTTCTCTAAAACTCAAATTCTGCATTAAAAAATAAATAAAATGGCTTAATATTCATTATCCTTCTCTCTAAACAAATATTCAATGAATTCATGATCTTCTTTTAAAAAGTAGCAATTGTTTTCAGTTTTCTCCTCTTTTCAAACTATTTTTTTAATTAAGCATCTTTCTCATTTTATTTATGTCTCCACATCCTCCTGAATTTAGCAATGTTTGGTGTTCAAAATATTATAGTAGCTATTCAAAAAAGCATTTATAAATCTTGAACTATGCGGTTTCTCTCAGTTCTCCTTTTCTTAGTATCCCTTTTATTGATCTCCTAAACCAGGCCATCCTTTCATTTATTTATTCTCTGAACATATGCTCATATTTTTACTATGCTTGGATCTCTAATACAGTGAGCAATAGATGAAATTCCTAATCTCAAGTCATTTGCTGTATAAAGGTAAAACAAACCAACCAACCAGTCCAGACAATAATGCTGGACATTACTACTGTAAGTGCTGAGGTAATTAACTTGTTTCTTTTCTATTTTGTTTTTCAATCTTTGCATGTCAATATTTAATTTGCTTTTGTAATTTTCTTCCCGCTTTAGAGTTTTGGGTCTGTTTTGGGGAACAGAAAGTTAACCCACTTTCAGAATGCATAAAGAACATCTCTGTTCCCAATGGTGATCAGAGATTTGCTTGTTTGTGTTTAATATAATTTATGCCCTACCAGCCCCAGAGGAAATGTGGCCTTGCTGCTTGTTGTTAATGATGTGAGCTCCATGTTTAACAAACCATTGAGGCTATTTAATATATGCCCAAAGATGGCAATGGGACTTCTAGTGAGTTTAAAGTTGGCTAGAGAAAATGAGGAGTTAAGAGAAGAGATAAACCCCTGGATCCCTGAGCAGGAGACTATATCCATACAGTGGGGCCCTCAACCAAAGAACAGAGGGTGAGGTTTCAAAGAGGAGACTATTTGAGTGACCAGGAGTCATGTGGGAGCAGAGACCTCAGAAGTCCATTGTTTGATGTTAAGAGATTGGGAATTCCATACGTTCTGCACCATAGATGTATGCCTTGTAGCAAGTCCAGTGTTTGGGGCCTTTGCTAGATAACCATCGGTATGAGCCCAGCCTTTGCTGTAAATCTATTCCAACATCCAACTAGTTTATGGGGATATTGCATGTAGCATACTCATGACAGTTGTAAAACAAATTGATACTTCTAGGCACCCAGTGAGATAACTGTTAAAGGTGTATGTGTTTTTGATATGGCCATGAATTGAACCATAAAAGAGCATCTTGTTAGAGAAAATACAATATCATGTGACCACATTGAAGAAACACAACAAATAGACTGGATATAGATAGCAGTAGAGAAGAAAAAAATTAAGGAGATAATTTTGAGATGTGTCTTAATGGATGAGTAGGTAAATTAAGTAAGAAGAGTGAAACAAGTAAGGGTGAGACATTTTGAATTACATGCCCAGTAGGAAGCAAGAAATGTAAAAGCCAAGAGGTGAGAGAAAATCATGATGGGTTCTAGAAATTGGAAATATTTTACTGTGACTGGCATGTAGGAATTTACACACTGATGCTTAAGATATAAACCTGAGCAGGCAGGCAGATGATATATTGTTCTCTCAAGAAAGGGAAAACCATGAAAAGGTGGTAAGTGGGGAGATGGATTGATAGTATTTGCATTTTAAGAAGCTGATTGGACAGTGTGGAAGATAGAATGGAATGAAGCAAGGGATAAATCATTTAAGATGCTGTAACTGTAATCCATGGTAGAAAAGATGTCCTGAGCTACAACAGTTGCCATGGGAATGCAGAAGAGGGAATAAATGTATATGATAATCAAGAAGGGAAGGATTCCAAGATCTCTGGCTTTGGTTTTCTCAACTAATGTGAGTGGAAAAACAAAGAAAATGAAGCATTGCTGGTTTGACCCTTTGGCAGTGTGGTAATTTATATATTGAGTAACTTTTAAGGTATGCTTATATTTTATGAACCTGCAATATATAGAAAGGAATAGTTCCCATATGCCACAAGATACAGAGATTTACATTTCAAGAGAGTGTCTTCAGCTGTGGATATAAATTAAGGATCATTCCTTTAAAGATGGCATATGAAGGCACGTTCATAAAATTATTATACAGAGGAATAATTTGGAAGGGAAAATAATTGTGTTAAGCAAGGAAAAATGGGGAATTCAAACATTTACAGCAAGGGCAGAAAGAAAGATGCTTTTTTCTTCCTAAAATTCAATTAATATATCTTACTACTGAACTCCTTTCAAATTTGGTAGTCCCACCTGGTGCATCCCTAATGGGTCTAATTTTGTCCCTTGTCATCTAAACCACCTTTTAAAATACTCTTCTCCCATTTTTCTTGCACCAAACACTTCCTTATCGCTCCCTCTGTTTATCTGAAATCTTCCATGACTTTTTCTCATTTCTGCATCCCCTTTATTATATAAATCAATACAACCACTTCCTCCCTGCGAGAAGAGATGAGAAAGAAAAAGAAGGGAGTATCTGAGTATATTACTCCCCAACACACTTTTTTTTTTTTAACATGCATGTCAGCCATAATGGTTGTACATAATCACATATTTATAATGTGTGTGTTCACACTGAAGGCATTCATTCATTTATAGTTAGCCAATATCCACTATGTGTTAGGGATTCCTGTTTTGATTCTTATTCATATAACTGATTGTCTTTACTTTGCAGCTATTTAGAATCCAAAATATTTTTTCTCATAAAACAGTCTCTAATTTCTCCTGATGATATTAAGCCCATCCCCAGCACTGATTACCCTAATTACTTTAACTTTCACAGTAGACCCCACAGGTTGAAAGCTTGTACCATGATTTCTGTTTGACAGAAATATTAATCCCAGATGTGGGCCTGGGGATTACAATTACTCTTATCCCATTAAGGACTTTGTATATAGATATTGGTTTCTTGGTGGTGCTTTCTTTCTATATTTTTCATCAATTGATTTTTTTTTCAATCTGTTGACCTCTTTCTATACCCTAGTCTCTGGATATGACTTCCCTATATGGTTTCCCTATTTTGCTCATACTTATCTTTCTCATTCTTTACTTTTATGTTGCAGTATTTTATTATAGGACAGCATCTCAGCACTTTATTTATGCACTAACTTATTCAACAAACATTCTGAATGTCTAGCATGTGTCACTTACTATTAGGCAGAGGGCTCAAGATTCACTAGAGAACAAGACAAATGTATCCGCTTTCTCATGGAGCATACATTAACTCATCCACTAAAAAATAACATAAAGACAAAAACATATACATAGAACTTATTAAATATGTACCAAGTTTGGGAAACAAACATAAAGAAGAATAAACCCTCATGTACTTCACAATATAGTAGAGGAAATCAGAAACTAAAAGAAAAAAGCAGACTTTCAGGGGAGATGGTGGAGTAGAGAGCTCCAGGACTCACTCCTCCAAAAAAAATAGCAAGAGAACAGGCAGAAAATGTCTTAAACAACTGCTCTGGGGCTCCAGAGGCCAGGGAAGCACTGTAAGGCATTCAGAGAAGAACAAGGTGAAGAGGCTGAGAAACTGCAGAAAACAACTGTGAGCAACTCACTCCTGTGGCAATACCTGGTGCCTATCCCCCACCCTTGAGGTGAGTTGCCTCAGGTCCTGTCCCTGGTTGGCTGCTGAGGATAGAGAGGGACATGGAAGCCTTCTTCCCCAAGAATGGGATGGGGAAATAGCCAAATACTGATCGCAGCTTTTGATTGGCAAATTTATATTGCTTGGTTCTGGCTGTGAACCACTGTTTTAGCCCACCCTGGACAGGTTGTGCCATGGCCATTGTTTCAAACCTGACCCAAAGAGGGGCAAAAGTGATGAAGGACTAAAGACACAGGACTTCCTTAGGACTGTGGGGAAGAGTTTTCTGAAGAGTGCCATATGCTGTGTAGGCCAATAAAGCGCAGCTTCAAGAAGCAATTAAAAAAGGCTTTTTGGTGTCTGTCATGACCCCCTCCTCAGGGCCATTTGGAACTGGTCTGTACCCACTTAAGGGGGTCCTGGACCCTGCTTAGGCTGAAAAATTCTGATTTGGGAAAGTCCTTTCCAGGGTGACCTTCCTCCCAGAATTTTTCAACCAGAAAAAAGCAGCTAGAGGCAATGAAAGGGGAGTAAAACAAACAAACAAACAAATGAACAAAGAAACAAAAAAGATATGGCTGGCAAAACAAAAACAAACTGAACAAATCAAGATTTCCAGAGAAGGAAGAGAGGAAAGGAAGCTATCTCTTGAGGGGGGAAAAAAAATGCACAAATAGTGCTATCTTAAAAATTGTACTGCATAGCCAAGGCAAGAATCAGATGAAGAAGAGCTGAAAAAGTCTGATTAAAAATGGGAAATTCCAAAGTCTGGAATAAGTTGAACCAAGTGTCAAGAAAACCCTTAACACAAACCCAATAAACAATAAAATCCAAGGCAAGAGAGAAACTATCATTCAGAAGCAACTCATGAAGTAATCAGAAGCCTAGACATTGACAAAAAATCACAAGTTATGCAAAGAAACAAGAAGATATTGCCCAGTTAGTAAAACATTTTTAAACCTTGGAGGAAAGCCATAGTTTGGAAGAACTAAACAAAGATGTTCAAGGAAATCTCCTAAATCAGTTTAAGGATCTGAAAGAAAATATGGTTAAACAGATAAAGGATAGTCAAAAGACACTGGGTGAGCATGAAGAAGAATTTGGAAGTATGAAAAGAAATACAACAGAACTTATGGGGATGAAAGGCACACTAGAAGAGGAAAAAATACACTGGAGGCATATAACAGCAGATTTGAACAAGGAGAAGAAAGAATCAGTGAACCAGAAAATAGGTCAGTTGAAATTTTACAGATAGAAAAAAGAGATAGAGAAAAGAATGGGAAACATCAAGCGGGATCTCAGGGAACTGAATGACAGAAAGAAGTACACAGATATATGTGCCATGGGTGTCTCAGAAGAAGAGGAGGGAAAAGGGACAGAGATAGTACTTGAGGAAATAATGGCCAAAAATTTCCCATATCTTATGAAAAAAATAAACATATGTGCCCATGAAGCACAACTTACTCCAAATGGAAAAAATCTTAATAGACCTACTCCAAGAATACAAATCAGAATGTCAAATGCCAAAGATAAAGAGAAAATCCTGAAAACATAAAGAGAACAATCATTCATCACATACAAGGGAACTGCAATAAAAATCAAGTGCTGATTTCTCATCAGAAACCATGGAGGCAAGAAGGCAGTGGTATAATATATTTAAGGTACTGAAAGAGAAAAACTGCCAGCCAAGAATTATTTGTCTGGAAGAACTGTCCTTCAAAAATGAGGAAGAGTTTAAAATATTCAGATAAACAGAAACAGAATTCATCAACAAGAGGTCTGCCCTATAAGAAATACTAAAGAGAGTTCTGCAGGCTGAAAGGAAAAGGCAGGAAAGAGAGGCTCATTTAAAAATAACAAATCTTTGAAATCAAAGAAGTAATTAATTAAAATTCAGGGAATTATGGGGAAAATACTAAAAATATCATTGAAAAGCAATAAGTTTTGTGTAGTCTCAAATTCAGGTAGGCTTTTTCATAGGTATGCTTTTTCATCTGTAACCTGTTACAGATTACAGATGAAAAAGCAAATCCTGATCTCATGCTTTGAAAAATGAGCAAGAGAGAGAAAGTAAGGAGAGGTGTGTTTCAAAAAAAAACTACAAAAACAGTATCTTCATCTGGGGGTAACTTTTCCCTAAGTACAGCATAGTGAATGCAAGACTTTTATGTAATAAGTACATAATCATAATTTAAATTGAACAGTATGATTTTTTTCAGTAATTTTAGTGACTATGTATAATGATTAATATAATATTTTCAAAACAATTAAGTACATTTTATTATTTTCCATCAATTTGACAAGGCAGGAAACCAAATAGCTCTATAAATGCCAGAGAAACAAGTTGTGGACAGAAATCACATCTAGCCCAGGATGTATAATGTTGTTTTCATCTTAGGGCATCAAATCAAGCATCAGTATTCATGGGAACAAATTGTGAGCTAAAGAAGTTTATCTGAGCATGCTAAGGCTACAAATTTATCTGACAGCAATAGCTAGGGATCTCTATCAGCACAAAGAAACTCCTAAAACAATCCACCTGAGTATTTCTGTTGTTTTTGTGGGTCTGTGTGTCTATTTGTGTGTGGTAGACATCAACAGGTGCAGCCTCTTGAAGAAACAAGAGTTATATGAAACTGATTAAACTAAATTCTAATCACCTTTCTAGTTTTAGAGCAGTGGTTCTTAAAGTGTAGTCTCAAGGTGTGCCGACATAATCTTGTTTATTGGGCTAATTAGTGTCCCCTCAAAATTCATATCAAAATGAGACTTTATTTGGAAATAGGGTATTTGCAGATGCAGTTAATTAACATGAGGTTATACTGGATTAGGTGGACCCTAAATACAATGACTGGGGGCCTTATAAGCAGAGGAGACGGTACAGACACCCCGGGGGGAAAAGCCACATGAAGATGGAGGCACAGATTGGAGTGATAGAGCCACAAGCTGAGGAAAACCGAGGATTTCCTGGAACCACTGGAAACTAGGAAGAGGCAAAGGAGGATTATTCCCTAGAATGCTCAAAGGGAATATGACCTTGCTGACACCTTGATTTTGTACTTCTAGGCTCAAGAATCATGAGAAAATAAATTTCTGTTGTTTAAGCAACCCACACAGTTTATGGCAAATTTTAAGGCAGCCCTACGAAACTAATAATCTGGGAACTTGTTAGAAGTGCAAATTCTTGGGCCCCACCCCAGAACTACTGAATCAGAAACTCTGGCAGGCAGAGCCTGGCAATCTCTATTTAACAAGTATTTGAGATGATTCTGATGTATGCTCAAGTTTGAGAATCTCTGGTCTATAAGGTTGTATTTGGATAATAAATTTCCTTCATCACCCTTTTGTTATTTTACTTGCAATTCTAATTTATGTAGACCTCCACTATTTTCCATTTATTTTGTACCTGTAATCTTTACCTGTACAATGATATCATATATCCTTTGAGGGAAGAACCATGTACATCTTTCATATCCCTCCCAATTTAGCATAGTGCTGCTAGAGAAATATTCCATAAATCCTTCCTGACAGAAACATCAATTACGTGACACTTCTACTATCTAAAGCTGGTTTAATAGACAGATGCCATTGGAGCTGAAAAGTTACAAGTTGTGTATTATATATATATCCTACCCTTACTCTAAAATATCCAAATGAGTCTGCATTTGGATCAAACCTAGAATTTGTTAAGTTATCTAATTTTGAACACAGGGAGACTGATACATGTAAGAACCAAAGAAAGCTTGATGTTGTTCAGCTGCTTCCTGTGTGGATTGGCTATTTATAATACTGAACACCTAAATCACAAACCAGACTTGTTCTCAGATTATACTTTCTTATTTATCAATCATAAAAACAGGCTCACAACTTGATAATCCAGTTTCAGAAGAAACAGACAACACCTTGTTAAGATTTTACTATGTATGTTCTGTTGTTCTCAACAATTTTTATATATTTAATATATATACTTATCTGGTTAGACATGTCCAATAGCTAATAGGAAAACTGAGGTTCTGAAAGGTTGGCTAACTTTCAGCAGATCACACAAAGCCTGTAAAGAGCAAAAAAAAAAAGGAACTATACTCACATATTAGCTGATAACTTTCATTTTCAGCTATACCTCAGACACCCGTGAAATTCATTTGTTTCTTCAGAAATTATAGTGGATACAGCCTCAGGTGCCTTGATGGAACTTTTAAACTTAAAACTATCTTTAGGTGGAAACCTTGTTTTTTGATTCCCTAGTAGAAATTTTATTATTTAGTGTTCCTTTATGATAAAGTCTCCTGTGAATTTTCTATTTATTTCTTTAACTAGGACAGAGAAGGATATTTGCTAACCCATTTGTAACTCCCTGCATTGACCTTTTAGTATCCCTTTAGCTATGGTTGTGGGAGATTGTCCTCTTCCCATCTGCTTTTGTTTGTACTCCTGAAGCACTGTTTGCGTTCAATTTCAAAATGTCTCCTTCTATTATATTATCTAGTTTTTGTATTTTTTTCTTATGCCTCTTCCATTTAAATCTTTCAAACTTTCCAATTCATCTAATTTTTTTTTTTCTGAATATATCCTGGAGTATCAGAAACAACTGCCAACTGGGAGTGAATCGATGAAGGAGAAAAAGAAAAGCAAAAGTGGCAGAAATGCCAAAGAGATTGAAATGCAATAAATATTGAGTTCAGACATTACTTTTAGGCTGAAAATTTTCTTAACAAGATATAAAGGAAATACGGTGAAAGTGAGGAAAATAGCACAGTAAAGAGTTTGCAACAGCAATTGCATGGATAAACTTAGTATAGATTAATCATGAAATCATAGAAAGCTAAAAATAACAAACCAGAAATTTCATAAAATACCTAATCCAATCTCTCTGATGCAATAAAAAGTAGCACTCATAGGAAAGCTATAACTTAATGTTAGTTGTATATTGAGCCATATTTCTTAACACATATTTTAGATATTGCTTGCCTCATTTCATCTTATTCCCTTCTCATTATTCCTTAACTATCTCCAGTCATACTCCTTTTTCCTTCCTCAAATATGTAAGTCCATATCTATCTCTGAGCCTTTGCATAGCCTAGTTTTTATATCTGGAATTTTATTTCCCCAGATCTTAACATGGCAGTGCAATATGACTTTTTCAAGTGAATTTTGATCCCCACCAAATTGGCATAACAGGAACACAATTTACTTGTTGCCTGAAATAATTGATACTTTAGACAAAATATACAAATTGTTCTTAGATGTTGTACAGTGCAATATGGGGATCACTTAGAGGAAGAACAAATGGGGTGAGACCTAAAATTAGCCCATGTTACTAACTGGAGACAGTTTCCTGGCAGTGGATGAAGGAAGAAGAACCCACTGAAGACTTACAGTCTGCCTGAGTTAAAGATACGGAGATTAAAGTCTAGGGAAGGCAAGGTGGATAGAGTTCATTGGGGAGAGTGCCATGGATTGAAGAGCTGCACAAAGATCACCAGAAATCTACAGAGAGTCCAAATCAAGTCTTCAAATGAGCACTAAGTGCACACATTTAAGGGAGCTACCCATGGACAAGAGAAAAAATGAATCAAAAAGGAGCATAAGATAAAATCCCTGGAGCTCACATGGGGCAAAGACTATGTTCCTGCAAGCTGTAGTCAAAAATATAATTCATGGGGAATTTAGTAGAATGGTCAAAAGAATATTGCCTCAGTAGAGTGACAAAATCAACCCTAGATTTAAAGATTGTGATGATCACATCTATCAAAGATCAAATCTTAAAAAAATGTTTGTTTTAAGTGAACTAACCACACCACAGAAAATAACTGAAGAAATATATGTGATTGCAAAGAATGTCCTCCTCCCAGCATGCCAAAATTCAGTGTCTGTCATCCAATCAATAATTACCAGGTTATACACAGGAACTAGAAAATATAATACATAATGAGAAGAAATGTGATTAATAGAAAAAGACCCAGAAATAAAATAGATGTAGAATTAATAGGAAAGCATATAAATATTTATTGTATATAACTTATCTGTTCATGAATGACTAAGAAATATTGAACATGTTAAGTAGTGATATAGGAGAAAAGACAAAAATCAATTCAACTTCTAGAGGTGAAAATCATTCCTGAGATTTAAAAGTTTACAAAGTCTGCATGGACAAGAGATTTTACATGACAGAAGAAAAGATTACTGAATATGGAGACATAACAATAGAAATGATCCAAAGTAAAACAGAGAGCAATAAGACTGAAAGAAAATGAACAGATAATCAGACAGCCAAGGGATATAGTTAATTGAAATCCCAAACAGGGGTGATGAGAACAGAAAAAAAAAAAATGATTCTGTTATATAAATAGACTAAATATGAGTTCTATGTAGTAGACTTGTGACACAGCTCCCTGACTCATTTAGATAAACCTGCCAGTGCTAAACTCCTTCTTCCATTTCCAGTTGTTTTAAAGATAGCCCAAAAAAGGTGATTTTTTAGCCATTTAGATTTCACCTGCATCACATACCTCTGGAAATTCACTGAGCATATACTTTCATTTGGAAAGATGTGATCCTGGGCATGTATGGCCCCAGGCTGCTTTGGTATTGGGCTCCGAAAATTTCCTCCTGCAAGGGCTTACCCCTCCCACCACAAAACTGTCAGTGATGCCTCCCAATAAATACCTTGCATGTTACTGCTATCTAGTGGTCAAATATTTTTCTTGGCCAACTCCAAAATCCTCACTACAGACATATTGTCTTAAAATGTTTCCATATTTGGTGAAAACTATAAACCCAAGAAGCTCAACATACCACTAGCATGAGAAACAAGAAGAAACCATGTAAATCAGTAGCATGGAGAAAATTTTTAAATTTAAAAAGACACTCACATGCACACACATGCATTCATACAACTTAAAGAGGAACAAAGTTGAGGATGAAAGATTTCTTGTCAGAAACAATGCAAATCAGAAGACAGCATAGCAACAAGTTAAAGGAAAATTATAGAATAAATAAAACAAATAGAAAAAATAATATCTTAAAGCCCACCCATATAAATAATCACATTAAATATGAATGTTATAATTTCCTTATTTAAATGGAAGAGATTGTAAGAGTGAATAAAAAAAATTAGCAAGTCCTAACTGCAAATTTCCTATAAGGAACAAACATATGACAAAGACTCAAATAAGTTAGAAGTAAATGGCTAGACAAAGACATACCATGTTAACACTAATCAAAAAAAATATGGATTGGCTGTGATAGTATCAGATAAAATAGATTTCTAAGCAAGGAATATTATCAGAGAGAAAGAACTGGTGAAATTCATAAATATTCTGTACATAATAAAATTTTTCAAAATACTCAAAAACTTATAGAATTGTGAGGATAACTAAACAAATACACAATTATATAAGAGATTTCAATGTCCCCTTCTAAATAATTAATGGAAAAAGTAGGCAGAAAAGCAGTAATTATGTTGATGACTTGGAAAACATTAACAATGAACTTCACCTAATTGGCGTTTACAGAACAACCCTTCCAGCAACAGCAGATGCACATGGAATCTTTAACAGATATTGCATATATTAAATATAATTTAAAATCTCATTGCATTTAAAGTCATTCAAATCATAGAAAGTATGATCTTGACTATTACAGATTTAAGCATTCAGTCTTTCAATATTAAATAAAATATTGGCTTTTCCTGTTACATAAATCCATTTTTCCAGGTTGAGGCATTCCCTTTTGATCTTAGTTTGCTGAGAATTTTTATCAAGAACAGATGGCAGATTTTTCAAGTGTCATTTCTGTGATTATTAAGATGATCATGTTTTTTATTTATCTATTAATATGAAGGATTAAATCAGATTATTTTTCAAAGATTAAACTAACCTTGTGTTCCTAGTAAAACAATAATTGTTCATGGTGTGATATCTTTTTCATATACTATAGAATGTGATTTGCTAAAGTTTTTTTTTTTAGAATTTTTAAATCAAAATTCATATTATTTGTAGTTTTCTTCTCTGGAAATGCCTTTTTATTTTGGTATTTGTGTAATGCTGCTTCAAAGAATGAGTTGAGAAGTAAACATTCCTATCTAATTTGTTTTGGAATTTTTTTTCGAAAAACAGCAATCTTCTCCCTTAAATTCTCAATAGTATCCACTTTGGCATGGAGTATCTGTCAGAAATTTGGTAACTATGAATTCAATTTCTTTAAAAAATATAGGGATCTTGAGTTATCTATTTTTTTCCTTTCATGAGCATTTTTAGTTTGTGTATTATAAGAAATTTGATGATTTCATTCAAGCTATTATATTATCATATTAGTTACCAAATATTAATTTTATCTCATTATCATTTTAATTTCCCTAGAATGTAAAGACTCTTTATCATTTTTGATATTGGTAATTAATGTCTTCCACTTTTTTCTGATTGTTCTGTGTGGTAAAGATTTATCAATTTTATTAACCTTCTCAGAGAACAAGCACTTGGTTTTACTTAGCTTCTCATTGTTTCCTTTTGTCTATTTCATTGATATCTGCTCTAAATTGCTTTCTTTCATCTGTTTCCATTAGATTTCATTTTCCCTTCTTAATAGCAGTAACATGAGTAGGCCTTCTGCTTAAGCACTTCTATTTCACATTATATTGATAATTCTAACCAGTGTAAGAAGACAAGAAAAGAAAGATGTAAAACTTTATTTACAGATCACATGAGTTTAGCTAGATTATTAAGGAATATTATATAAATAGAATTATTTTAGTATGTGACATTTTAGCTTTGCCATTTTTTTTCTCTTGAGTAAAATTCACTAACAAAATTCACCAATTTAGAAAACAATCCAGTGGCATTTAATATGTTCATAATGTTGTGCAAAAATCACCACCATCTTGCTCCAGAACATTTTCATCACTCTAAAAGGAAATCCTACACCCATTAAGCAGACACTCACCTTTACCTCCAAACTCTGAGATCCTGGTAACCACAAATCTGTTGTTTCTATGAATTTTGCTATTCAGTGTAATCCATATAGATGAACTAACACAATATGCAGCCTTTTTTGTCTATCTTCTTTTCAGTTAGCATGTTTCCAAGGTTCAAATATGTTGCAGCATGTGTCAGTACTTCTGTGATTTTTATGGCTGAATAATAATCTATTTATGGATATATAATATTTTGTTTTTAATTCATCAGTGTTTGGACATTTAGGTTATTTCTATCTTATGGTTATTGTGAATAGTGCTGCTATGAGCATTCATGTATGTTTTTGTGTGGGCATATGTTTTAGCTTCTCTTGGGTGTATTCCAACAAGTGTAGTTGATGGGTCATATAGTATCTCTGCTTAGCCTTTTGAGGATTGCCATGCTGTTTTCCCACCATCAATGTGTGATGGTTTCAATTTCTCCTCAACCTCACCAGTATTTATTTTCATTATTATTATTATTATTATCATATTAATTATTGGCATCCTTGTGTGTGTGCAGTAGTATCTCACAGTGATTTTTTGATTTGAATTTCTCTAATGTACTTGGTGGACTCCTGTATGTTATTTGCCCATTTTTACCTAATTCAATCATTCATCTTTTTAGTTAAGTTGTAAGATTTCTTTATATATTTTGCATACAAGACCCTTAGGAGATATGTGATTTGCAACCTATTTGTAGGTTATTACTTTCTTGATAGTGTCTTTTCATGTGCAAAAGTTTTTGATTTGATGAAGTACAATTTATCTATTTGTTTCTTTTGTTTCTTGTGCTTTTGGTGTCATAGCTTAAAAATAGTTGACAAATCAAAGGTCATGAAAATTTGAGCATATATATTCTTCTAGGAGTTTTTTGGATTTAACTCTTATATTGGGTTTTGTTCCATTGTGAGTTACTTTTTGTATATGGAATAGGATAAGTATCCATCTTCATTCTTTTGCATGTGAATATCCAGTTGTCCCAGAACTTTTGTTGAAGAGACTGTTCTTTCCTCATATAATGCTCTTGGCATCTTTGTCTAATATCATCTGACCACAAATTATGGGTTCATTTCTTGACTATCAGTTTTATTGAATTGGTCTTTATGTCTATTCTTACATCAAAAGCACACTGTAGCTTTAAAACTGTAAGTTTTAAAATGGGGAAGTGTTAGTCTTGTAAGTTTGTTCTTCTTTTCAAGAATTTTTTAGCTATTCTGGGACCCTGGAAATTCCATATGAATTTAGGATCAGCCTTTCCATTTCTGCAAAAAAAATGACATTGGGGTTTTAATAAGAATTGCTTTGAGTCTGTGGTTCCCTTTGACTAATATTGCCATCTTAAAAATAATGTCTTCTAATCCATGAACACAGGATTTGGTTCAATTTATTTAGATCTTTAATTTCTGTCAGCAATGTTTCGAAGTTTTCAGTGTACAAGACTTTCACCTCTTTGCTAAATTCATTCCTCAGTACCTTATAGTTTTTAATTCATTTGTAAATGGAATTTTTTTTTAATTTCCTTTTTGAATTGTTCATTGCTAGTTTATATAAATATAACTGTTTTCTCTATATTGATCTTAAACCCTGTAACTTTGCTGAATTTGTTTATTAGCTCTGGTAGCTTTCTTGTTAATTCTTTGGAATTTTCTTCATATAGGATCATGTCATCTGCAAATAGATATGGTTTTAATTCTTCCTTTCCAATATGGATGTCTTGTATTTATTTTCCTTTTCTATTTGCTTTGACTACAAATCCAGTAAAGTGTTTAACAGAAGTGGTAAAAATGGACATTCTTGTGTTATTTCTGATCTTACAAGGGAAGTTGTCATCTTTCACCATTACGTATGAGTCTTACTTTTATTTTTCATAAATATATTTTATCATGTTTAGAATGATCCCTTTTATACTCAGTTCGTGGAATGTTTCATCATAAAAAGGTGTTGGATTTTGCCAAATGTAGTTTTTTTCCTAGTTCAATTGAAGTGATTGTTTTTCCCTTTCTTTTTTTAATGTAGTGCATTAAAACATCCTTGCATTCCTAGGATAGACTATACTTGGTCATGGTGTATAATCCTTTGACTATGCTGGATTCAGTTTGCCAGTGTTTTGATTAAAAATTTTCATAAGGGATGTTGTTGGTCTGTAGTTGTTTGTTTCTCCTTGTGATGCCTTAGTATGGCTTTGGCAACAGCATAACACTGACTTCATAGAATTAGTTAGAAAGTATTTCCTCTTCAATTTTTTAGGCAGAGTTTGAAAAGCATTGGTGTTAATTCATTTTTAAATATTTGTTAGGATTCACCAGAAAAGCTACCTGGTCATGGACTGTTCTTTGTTAGGACATTGTTGATTATTCATTCAATCTCTTAACTTTTTATGAGTCTGTTTAAACAACTTTTTTTAGTTTTTGAGTCAGGTTTTGTAGTCTGCGTATTTCTAGAAAGTTATCAATTTCTTCTATATTTTTTAATTTGTTGGTATACAATTCTTTATGCTATTTTCTTCTAATAACCTTTATTACTGAAAGGTCAGTAATAATTACTCCACTTTGATTTCTGATTTTGGTGATTTCAGTCTTCGGTCTTTTCCCTTTGTCTGTTTAACAATAAGCTTATCAATTTTGTTGATCTTTGTAGAGCAACAAATTTTGGTTTCATTTATACTCTGTGTGATTACTTTCGTTTATACTGTGTCAACTTCACCAGGTGATGGTGCCCAGGTAGTCTGGTCAAGCAAGCAATGGCCTAACCTTTACTGCAAGGACATTGAAGGCTGGCTTATTAAATCATCAGTCAATTGACTGCATCTGTGACTGACTACATCAATGAAGTGCATCTCTTCTGCAATGATAGAATTCAATCAGCTTGATTTAATCCAATCAGTTGAAGACTTTTAAGGGAGAAGAGACAGAACTTTGATTTCTTCTTCAGCTAGACAGCCTCTCCTGAGGAGTTCATCAAAGATATTCATTGGAGTTGCCAATTCACTGCCTGCCCTATGGAATTTGGACTCATGCATCCTGCCTTACATAATTTGGGCTCATGCATCCCCACAGTTGCATGAGACACTTTTATAAAATCTCATATTTACAGATATCTCCTGTTGGTTCCATTTCCTTAGAGAACCCTAATTAATAACTTCCCTATTATTTTTCTGTTCTCTAATTTATTAACTTCCTCTCTAATTTTTTTTTATTTCATTCCTTATGCTTTTTGCATATAGTTTGCTCTAATTTTTTTTTTTTTTTTGGTTCCTCAATGTGTAAACTTTTGTTATTGACTTGAGATCTTCCTTTTTTATGTAAATATTTATAGCTATGCATTTGCCTCTTAGTACTGTTTCATTGCAACTCATGAGTTTTTGCATATAATGTTTCCGTTAACACTGATTTCAAAATATTTTCTGTTTTTTTTTCTTGTGATTCTTCTCTGACACTTTGGTACTTTAAATTATGTCATTTAATTTCAAGGTTTATGAATTTTATAGCTTTTCTTTTGCTATTAATTTATTGCTTCATTCCATTATGATCAGATAAATTTCTTTGTATGATTTCAGTCTTTTAAAATGTATTGAGACTTGTTTTCTGTCCTAATATATAGTCTACTCTACATAATATTCCAAGTACAATTGAGAAGAATGTGTATTCTGTTGTTTTTGGATGGTATTCTCCATCTGTTTGTCAGGTCTAATAGGATTGCAGTGATGTTCAATCCTCTATTTCCTGTTTGATCTTCTATCTAGCTGTTATATCCATTACTGAAAGTAGGGTATTGAAAGATCCAACTATTATTAGAGAACATTATATTTCTCTCATCAGTCTGTCAGTTTTTGTGTCATACAATTTGGTTTCAGTAGTTAGATGCACATATGTTTTATGTTAGTATACAATTTCCTTTGTCTCCTATAGTAATCTTGTCTTAAAATCTATTTTGCCTGGTAGTATAGTCATCCTAGCTTTCCTTGGATTCCTATTGCATGGAGTGTCTTTTTCTGTCCTTTCACTCTCAACCTATTTGGGTCTTTGAATCTAAAATGAGTCTGTTTTATACAGCATATAGGTGGATCATTTTTCTACCTCATGAAAGAATTTTTAATATTTGTACAGTTAATCATGGGTATTGTCCACCACAATTTTCACTTTTATCCCATGAATGATGTGTGAATATAGTGGAAAGGGGAAGTTTAAAGTCATGTATGTCACAGAAAGGAAAGTTAGAAGGTAAAACATGTATCATATTTTTTTCTTTTAAATTCATCTTGCCTCACTTTGCTTTTAAATTGGAGTATTGTATCCATTTGCATTTAAAGTAACTATTGATGAAGAAGAACATATTTCTGCCACTTTGCTATTTACTTTCAATTTATCTTATATGTTTTTATTCCTTAATTGCACTATTACTGCCTTCTTTTATGTTTGACTATTTCTAGTTCACTGTTTTGATTCCCTTTTAATTTCTTTTCTGTACAATTTTTTAGTTATTTTCTTGGTGGTTTTCCTGGGTATTACAATGATCATCTAAAGTTTATAATAATCCAGCTTTAATTGATACTTAGTTTCAATAAAATACAAAAACTTGTCTCCTATAAAAATCTATTCTCACTCTTTGTTTTTATTGCCACAAATTACATCTTTATACATTGTGTACCCTTTAACATAGATTTATAATGGTCATTTTATGCTTTTGTCTTTTAAATCATATAGAATAAAAAAGAGGAGATACAAAGAAAAATGCAATAATACTTGTGTTATATAGTTACTTATGTAATTACTTTTAACAGTGTTTTTGTTTCCTTACATGGCTTCAATTTACTACCTTCTGTCCTTTCATTTCAGCCTATAGGAGTCCCTTTAGCATTTTTTATGGGCAGATCTACCAGTAAAGAACTCTTTCAGTTTTGGTTTATCTGTAAATTTCCTAATTTCTCCTTAATTTTTGAATGATAGTTTTGTCAGATATATAATTCTTGATTGACAGATTTTTTTCTGTCAGAGTTTTAAATATACCATACTACTGTCTTGGGCTGCCATGATTTCTGTTGTGAAGTCTACTGTTTATCTTATTGAAAATCCCTTGCACATGATTGGTTATTTCTTTCTTTCTGCTTTCATGATTCTTTGTCCTTTGACATACAATAATTTAATTATAATCCATGCCTCTTGCTTCTTAGCAAGCCAATAGTCTTTTTAATGAAAAGTGGACTTTTGAAAATTATGTTGCAAATCTGGAACTCAAATTCTCTCCTCTCCTAGGTTTGCTGTCACTGCTTGTTGTGGGTTATTGCTGTTTATTTAGGGACTTTTCTAAACTATGTTTATAAAGTCTGTATCCTTTGTCATGTATGGCCATTGAAGTATCTGTTCCATTAGATTAATGGCCAGATAGTAATTTGACAGAGATTCCCTTAAATGCCTGTATCAAAAAAAAAAAAACAAAAAACAAAAAAAAACATAGTCTTCTGGTCTTTGAAAATTGGTTCTGAATTGGGGCACATCAATGCTCAGCCAGGGCATTTACAAATGACCCTTGGCTTTCACTTTTTGCTTGCACAGCATTTGAATATCAGACAGAGGTGAAAGCTTAGGATTTCCTCAGGTATTTTATGAGCATGTGTCCAGCCCTTAGTATGCAAAAGGACTTCTAGATTCCCCAGAATATACAGGAGTTATTCAAGGCCTTTCCTTTCACATCTTATTCAAGTTATTCAAGTATTTCCTTTCACATCTTCTTTCCTCCCAGGCTCTTTGGTCTGTCTATTGCTTTCTCAAACTTGTATCCCTGATGCCAGCTGGCAACAGGTAATACATTGCTCTTACTTGCTTCAACAAATGTCACCTAAGAAGCTGCTTCAGCCATGGGGAAACTTTGAGAAAGGTGAAACCCAGGCAAGCCCTTGTGCCAACCCTTTAGGAAGTCTCCAGAGATGTCAAAACACACAACCACAATTATTTAATAATAAATTCTGGGTTCATTGATCTTATGCCAGCACTCTGCACCAGGAATGCATAATTTCATCTTCCAGGCTGCTTCTGAGTTGGGGAGTGGGGAAGGTAAGCAGGTAAGTTAAAATGCTACCACATTATCTTAAATACAGCAGCTTCCTTCTTCATTAAAATTTTCCTTGGCTTTTGTAAGTTTTTATGAGATTCCTGATTTCTGAAAAGTTGACTCTGACAGTTTTTGACAGTTTATTCATCACTTCTGTGGGGGTTTGTGTGATGGTTAGGTTCATGTGTCAACTTGGCCAGGTGATGGTGCCTAGGTGTCTGGTCAAGCAAGCACTGGCTTAACCATTACTGCAAGGACATTTGTGGCTGGTTAAAAAACCAGAAGGTGGGTTTATTCAATTATCAGTCAATTGACTGCACCTGTGACTGATTACATCAATGAAGGGCATGTCTTCTGCAATGAGAGAATTCAGTCATCTGGATTTAATCCAAGCAGTTGAAGTCTTTTAAAAGAGAAAGAGAGAGAACCTTCACTTCTTTTTTGACTAACCAGTGTTTCCTGAGGATTTCATTGAACACCTTCATTGGAGTTGCAATTCACTGCCTGCCTTAGGGAATTTGGACTCATGCATCCTGCCCTGTGGAATTTAGACTCATGCGTACCAACAGTTACATGAGACCCTTTTATAAAATCTTATAATTACAGATATTTCTTGTTGGTTCTGTTTCCCTAGAGAACCTCAACTAACACAGGTGGGGAAATGTAGTTTTGGAGTCTCCTACTCTGTTATTTTGGGAGATGTCACTCTTGATTTTGTCATTTTCACTCACCATAATTCTTTTGATATTCATCTTCCTTGGGGTATAAATAGTTTATTACTTATATTGTATAATATCACATGGTATGAATGTACCACAGTTTGTTTAACCAACCACTTGTAGAAGGAACTTGATATTGTGTCTAGTTTGGGGCTCTTTGAAATAAAACTGTTACGAACATTCATGTTCATAATTTTTACATGTGTATATGTTTTCTTTACTTTCAGATATGCTCAAGGTGTACAGCATGCTGGGTTGTCCAGTTGCATTTTTCATTTTATAAGAAACTGCAAAAGAATTATGCAGAATGGCTGTGAAATTTTATATTTCCAGTAGTGATATATTGGTGGTCCAATTCCTTTTCATCCTCATGTATATTTGGAGTTGCCGTGGTTTTGTTGTTACTGTTGTGGATGTTATTGTGTTAGCTACTCTGAAAGTGTACAGTGACATCTCATAGTAGTTTTAATATATATTTCCCTAATGGCTAATGATGTTGTCCTTCTATCATTTTTTCTACTTTTTTTCCTCTAAGTATATGCCCCTTAATGAGGTTGCAGGACCTTATGGCACCCACATACTTAGCTTCTTGTGGAACTACCTCACTGTCCTCCAGAAAGGCTACACCACTCTGCCTCCCAACCAACAGCAAATACCTACATCCCTCTCTCTGTGTTATCTCCAGCACCCCTAAACCTGCTTATATCTTTCCCTATGGTTGCATAGAGCTATCTTCACATACCATATAATTATCCACAGTGTACAATCAGTTGTTCATGGTATCATTATACAGTTGTGCATTTATTACCACAGTGAGCACTTGAACATATTGACTACTACAAAAAAGTTTTTTTAATAAATAATAAAAAATATAATAAAAAGAAAAATAAAATATCATACAGTACAATAGTAGGATCAGACACCACCACCATTACCAAGAATCCCACATCCCTCCCTTATATCCTCCTCTCATACAAATTTAGTTTTGGTATATTGTCTTTGTTACATTTATTGGAAGCATATTACAAATATACTGTTGACCATAGACTCCAGTTTGCTTTCATTATATTTTTTCACCACTACCATCCCCTTTCCAACACTCAGCATGGTTGAAATTCATTTGTTCTCCCACATGCAAGAACAATTTTATATTTGTACATTTAGTCGCAATCATTGACCACTCCAGTTTTTGCTAAGTTGAACAGTCCCAATCTTTGTCTCCCATCTTTATATCAGGTGTCATACATGCCCCCAGCCCACCACTTTCAGCTTTACTCACAGACATCTTTGTTCAGTGTACTTACAAAATTGTGCTACCATCACACAGCAATATGCTACCTATTTCTGGATTGATACAGTCAATCCTGCCAAACACTGTGCATCAAATGACCAATTTCTAACTGCTTTCTATCTCTTGAAAGCCTATGTTATCAGCTTTTAACTCTCAAAGTTTGCTCATTAATGTTAGTTTCTATTTGGGAGACCATACAGTATTTGTCTTTTACTTTGGGGTTAACTTCACTCAATATATTGTCCTCAAGTTTCACCATGTTATTGTATGTTCTGTGTCTTTGTTTTGTCTTACAGCTCTGTAATATTCCATTGTGTGTATGTACCAGTTTGTTTATCCATTCATCCATTGCTGGACATTTGGGTTGTTTCCATCTCTTGACTATCATGAATAATGCCAGGAAAACACTGGATTACAAATGTCCATTTGTGTCTTAACTTTCAGTTCCTCTGAGTGTATGCCTAGTAATGGAATAGCTGGGTCATATGGCATATCAATAATTAGCATCCTGAGGAACCTCCACACTGCCTTCCAGAATGGATGCACCATTCTACATTCCCACTGACAGTGATGTGTCCCTCTTTCTCCATATCCTCTCCAGCACTTGTAATTTTCTGTTTTTTGGATAACTGCTATTTTAGTAGGTGAGAGATGCCATCTCACAATGATATCTCATTGTGGTTTTGATTTGCTTTTCCCTAATAGTCAGTGAAGTTGAGTATTTTTTCATATGTTTTTGAGCCATTTGTATTTCCTCTTCAGAAAACTGTCTATCCATGTCTTTCACCCAATTTTAATTGCATTGTTTGTCTTTCTGTTGTTGAGTTGTAGGGTCACATATATTTGGGATATTAAACCCTTATCTGACACATGGTTTCCAAATATTGTCTCCCATTGTGTAGGCTGCCTTTTTGCCTTTCTGACAAAGTCCTTAGATGTACAAAAGTGTTTAATTTTGAGGAAATCCCATTTGTCTAATTGTTCTTTGGTTGCTCACACTTTGGGTGTAAGGTCTAGGAAACCAACTATCACAAGATCTTTAAAATATTGTCCTACATCTTCTCCTAAGAGTCTTATGGTCTTAGTGCTAAGGTTAAGTCTTTGATCCATTTCAAGTTAATTTTTGTATAAGGTGTGAGATAGGAGTCCTCTTTCATTCTTTTGGAAATAGAAATCCAGTTCTCCAAACACCATTTATTGAAGAGGTTGTCTGTCCCCGTTGCTTTGGCTTGACTGCCTTATCAAAGATCGATTGTCCGTAGACGTGAGGGTCTGTTTCTGAATACTCAATTTGATTCCATTGGTCAGTATATCTACCCTTATGCCAATATCATGCTGTTTTGAACACTGTAGCTTTGTAATATGCTCCAAAGTCAGGCAGTGTGAGACGTCCCACTTCATTGCTCTCCCTCAAGATATTTTGGACTATTCAGGGCTTCTATCTCTTCCAAATATGTTTGGTTATTGATTTTTCTATTTCTGAAAAGTAAATTGTAAGGATTTTAATTGGTATTGTATTGAATTTTTAAATCAGTTTAGGTAGAAATGACATCTTATTTATATTTAGTCTTCCAATCCATGAACATGGTATGTTCCTCTATATTTTTAGGTCCTGTTCGATTTCCTTTAGCGGTTTCTTTTAGTTTTCTTAGGACTTGTGTGGCCTTCATTAAGGTTATTCCTAAATGCCTGATTCTTTTGGTTGCTATTGTAAATGGATTTTTTTTCTTGATTTCTTTCTCTTGTTGCACATTACTTGTGTATAAGAACACTACAGATTTTTGCATGTTGATCTTATAGCCTGAAACATTGCTGTATTCATTTAGTAGTTCTAATAGCTTTGTCATAGATTTTTCTGGATTTTCTACATATAGAATCATGTCATTTGTAAGGAGTGAAAGTTTTACTTCTTCCTCTCCAATTTGAATGCCTTTTGTTTCTGTTTCTCACCAATTGCTCTAGCTAGAACTTCCAGCACAGTGTTGAATAACAATGGTGACAGTGGGCATCCCTGTCTTGTTCTGATCTTAGAGGAAAAGCTTTCAGTGTTTCCCCATGAGTATGAGGTTAGCTGTGGGTTTTTCATATATTGCCTTTATCAAATTGAGAAAATTCCCTACTTTCCTATCCTTTGAAGTGTTTTCACCAAGAAAGAATGTTGAATTGTGTCAAATACTTTTTCTGCATTCGTCAAGATGCTCATGTGTTTCTTCTGCTTTGATTTATTGATGTGGTGTGTTACACTAATTGATTTTTTTGTGTTGAACCAGCCTTGCATATCTGAAATGAACCCCACCTGGTTGTGGTGTATAATTCTTTCAATGTGCTTCTGGATTTGATGTGTGAATACTTTGTTTAGGATTTTTACATCAATATTCATTAAAAAGATTGATCTATAATTTTCTTTTCTGTTAATGTTTGTCTGATTTTGGTATTAGGGTGATGTTGGCTTTACAGAATGAGTTGGGTAGCTTTCCCTCCTCTTCAAGTTTATTGAAGGTTTTGAGCAGGTTTGGTACAAATTCTTTCTTGAATGCTTGGTAGAATTCACATGTGAAGCCATCTGATCCTGGGCTTTTTTTTGAGGGGTGGGGAGGGGAGCTTTCTTATGACTGACTCAGTCTCTTTACTTGTGATTGGTTTGTTGAGGTCATCTATTTCTTCTCAAGTAAATGTTGGTTGTTTATGCTTTTCTAGGAAATTGTCCATTTTTTCTAAGCTGTCTAGTTTATTAGACTATAGTTATTCATAGTGTCTTCTCATTAACTATTTATTTCTGCAGGGTCAGTAGTTATGTCTCCTTCCCCATTTATAAATGCATTTATTTGCATCCACTCTCTTTCTCTTTTTTTAATTTTTATTAGCCTAGCTAGGGGTTCATCAATTTTGTTGGTTTTCTCAAAGAACCAACTTCTGGTTTTGTTGATTCTCTCTATTGTTTTCCTGTTCTCAATTTCATTTATTTCTGTTCTAATCTTTGTTATTTCTTTCCTTCTGTTTGCTTTGGGGTTAGTTTGCTGTTATTTCTCTAGTTCCTCCAGGTGAACAGTTAATTCCTCAATTTTGTTCTCTCTTCTCTTTTAATATAGGCATTTAGGGCAATGAATTTCCCCCTCAGCATTGCCTTTGCTGCATCCCATAAGTTTTAATATGTTGTGTTTTCATTGTCGTTTGTCTCAAGGTATTTGCCAATTTCTCTTATAATTTCTTCCTTTACCCACTGGTTTTCTAAAAGTGTGTTGTATAGTCTCTGCATATTTTTGAATTTTACAGTCTTTACAATCATCTGCCTGTTGTTTATTTCCAACTTCATTCCATTATGATCCAAGAAAGTGTTTTTTATAATATCAATATTTTTAAATTTGTTGACACTTGCTTTATGACTGAACATTTGGTTTATCCTAGTGAATGGTCCATGAGCACTTGAGAAAAAAATGTATCCTGCTGTAGTGGGGTGTTGTGTTCTATAAATATCTGTCAACTCTAGTTCATTTATCATACAGTTCAAAATCTCCATTTCCGTATTGATCCTCTGTCTAGATATTCTATCCATTGATGACAGTGGTGTACTGAATTCTCCAACTATTATTGTAGAGGTATCTACTTCTCCTTTCAGTATTCTCAGTGTTTGTCTCATGAATTTTGGGGCACACTGGTTTGGTGAATAAATATTTATGATTGTTATGTTTTCATGATGAATTGACCCTTTTATTAATATACAGTGTCCTTCTTTGTTTTTATTTAATTGTTTTACTTTTGATGGCTAGTTTTTCTGATATTAATATGGCTACTTCTGCTTTTTCCTTGTCACTGTCTTCATGAAATATCTTTTTCCAACCCTTCACTTTCAGCCAAGGCTTGTCTTTGTGTCTAAAGTGTATCTTGTAGATAGTATATAGATGGGTCCTATTTTTTAATCCATTCTGCCAGTCTGTGTCTTTTTATTTGAGAGTTCAATCTATTAACATTTAGTGTTATTTCTGTTAGGGCAGTACTTTCTTCTACTATTCTGTCTTTTGGATTTTATGTCATGTCTTAATTTTTCCTCTCTCTCCTTTTACCCTTCCTAATAATCTTCACTTCTACACTCTTCTACAAACCTCTCTCTCCTGTCTTTTCTTATCAGCCTGTAGCACTCCCTTTAGTATTTCTTATAGTGCCAGTCTCTTCTTCACAAATTTTCTCAGTGTCTGTTTGTCTGAGAATATTTTAACCTCTCCCTCATTTTTGAAGGACAGTTTTTCTGGATATAGAATTCTTGGTTGGAAGTTCTTTTCTTTCAATATCTTAAATATATCATACTACTGTCTTCTCACCTCCATGGCTTCTGTGGAGAAATATGTACATAGTCTTACTGAACTTCCCTTGTATGTGATGGATTGCTTTTCTCTTGCTGCTTTTGGAATTCTCTCTTTGCCTTTGGCATTGAACAAAATGATCAAAAAGTGTCTTGGACTAGGTCTCTTGGGATTTATTCTGTTTGGGGTACACTGTACTTCCTGAATCTGTAATTTTCTGTCTTTCAGAAGAGTTGGGAAATTTTCAGTGATTATTTCTTCTATTATTCTTTCTGCCCCTTTTCACTTCTCTTCTCCTTTTGGGACACCCATAACACGTGTACTTCATGTTGTCACTCCACTCCCTAAGACCCTTCTCATATTTTCCCGTTCTTTTCACCATCTGTTCTTTTGTGTATATGAATTCAAATGCCTTCTCTTCCAATTCACTGGTCTTTTCTTCTTCCTGTTCAAATATACTGTTGTATCTGCCATTGGCTTTTTCATCTCCTCCATTATGCCCTTCATTCCCATAAGTACTGCCACTTGTTTTTTCAAGTTCATGAATTTTTCTTTATGGTCATCCAATGTCTTCCTTATATCCTTCATCTCTTTTGCCATATCTTCCCACAGTTCATTGAATTGATTTTTGAATTGATTTAGGAGATTTGTTTGAACATGTTTAATTAATTCTTCCTTCAGTTCATTGAATTGATTTAGCATTAGTTGTCTCATATCCTGTATCTTGGTTGAATTATTAGTTTGTTCCTTTGGCTGGTCCATATTTTTGTGTTTCTTAGTATGGGTCATTATTTTAAGCTCTCTAGGCATCAGACTTTCTTGATTAGTTTATTATGGAGCTTGTTTTCTCTTTTTACCTAGGGTTTTCTTGTTGGTTGGCTTTGTTCACTGACCTCTGGTGTTTAGTTCAGTTTATTCTAGGTCTCTAACTTAGGTTCTATTTAGTTGATCTGAGTTTTTCACCTCTTGTTTTTTTCTGTTTCTTGCTCTGCCTCTATGTAGCCTTTTTGTGAGAGGGTCTCCTCAGGTATGGAGAACCCCAGTCAGGTTTTCCCAGTCCGAAGTGGCCCAGGTCTTAGGAAGGGGATATGGAGTTTCCCTGAGAATGAGACTTTCCTGTGAAGCCTTTAGACTCTGTGCTTTCCCTATCCTGTCCAGCAGGTGGCACATACCAGCCTACAGCTCCCTCACCAGTGTAAGGAGGTGTGAAGCCTTTAGTTCTCCCAGTTATCCTGACCTTAGCAAGGGTGTGGCTGAATGAGGTTGGTTTCTGAATTCCAGCCCCTAGGATCTGAACTCCCTGAAAGAAGGCTGCCACTAGAGCTGGACCATGCCCCCCTTTTATTGGGGGAGTTATGCCCTTTAGGGAATTTTCTCCCTCCTAGACTTATTGCTTTGTTGCTCAGAGCTGTCTTAGCACTGTTCTTGCCTGGGCCCAACAGCCAATTGCAAGTCCTTGAGGCTTTCTGTAATGGGCTACTTAGAATAGCTATTTAAAAATAAAGAGAGAAAAAGATTTAAAAAGAAAAAGGAAAAAGAAATGCCCAGTATAGACTATATAAAGAAACGCACTTTAGTGTTATTATCTCTTCCTACTGAATAGTTGCTCTGAGACATGTTAATTCTGCCTTTGCAGTTCTGATGGGCTATTGAAATGCAAAAAGATAAGGAGTTGGAGAGCAATTGAGAAGTAAACAAGAAACCAGAAAAAAACTGCTTTTCAGAGAAGGGCCCTGGCTCTCCGGGTTTGCATAGGTGCTTGATTCTGTTTGAGCCGAGCCCTTCTCGGTGTTATGCTCACCCTCAACTCCAAAAGTCTGTTTTTATTTTTTATTTTTTTGCTGTTTTTGCTTGTCCTGTCTCCTCTCCACTTGGCTGACTTCTCCCAGAGTGTCTAGTCTCACTTTATCTATGGTTGGAGTTTTTGCTCAGCAGTCTGAGTTTGTTAATCAATTCTGCAACTGGGGCCAAGTTGAGCCTCCTTCCTGGTTCCCAGCACTGTCATCCCCTCCTCCCTTGGGAAACTGGCCACAAAACCAACTGCCTGTCAGGGAGGTGTGCAGGCCCCCTGCCCATGAGAACTTAGAGGTTTCACTGATCTCAGCTCCTCCATGTGTTTGAGATTTTTTATGATGTGTAACTGAACATCTTTGAGGTGTCTGTTCCACACAGTTTCTGGCTATCTACCAGCTGCCCCAGAGGAGTAACTAAAACCCAGACCTCACCAGTCTACCATCTTGTCCACCTTATCTATTTTTTTTTTTAATTTTGAGTTTATATTCAAAACTTTAATCTTTTTGGGTTAATTGTTGAATAAAATGTGAGATTTGGTCAAAGTTTTTATGTTTATATTTTGCCAGTGAATATCCACTTTATCCATCACCATTTGTTGAACTTAATATATTCTGCTATTGAAATTCTTTTGCACCTTTAACAAAAATCAGTAGAAGTATTTGTTTGGTTTTCTTTCTGGATTATCTATTCTTCTCTATTGATCTATGTATATATTCTATCAGTAACCATATTGTCTTGATTACTGTAGCTACATGGCAGGTCTTGATAACTGGTAGAGTGATTCCTCTCACTTTATTCTTCTTTTTCTAAATGTTTTAGTTATTCTAGAGTCTTTGTTTTTCCATATACACTTTAGAATAAGCTTTCTTATGTCCACATAAAACCTTGCTGGTAGTTTGACAGAAACTGCATTAAGCCTGTAAAACAGTTTGGAAGAATTGACATATTTACTGTGTTTCATCACATTTGTTGTGATTTGTCTAATATTTGGCTAGTTTCCATAATTAGACAATGTTTTTGTGTAGAGAAAAGCTTGTATTTTTTAGTAACTTTTCATTCTGCCAAAAAAATTCTGCAATGTTATGTATAAGGAAATTATCTCATGAATATAATTTAGGCAAAAGAGAAAATAGTGTACCAAAGATCTGTTGGTCATGCATGGATCAGCAATATCATCCATTTTCACTTTATTTAAAAGTTAGACTTTTAACAATGCAATCAAACTTTCCTCCAACAATATCTATATCTACAGTTCCACTGAAATACGTTTTATCCTTGTTAAAGTCATCATTTCTCAACTTGTAGGTAAAATGTAAGCCATTTTAATTGAAAAAAAAAAAGGTATTTTTCTGCCAAAAAAAAAAATGGCTCTTTATTCCTTCAAATTGTAGTTTATGTTCCTAAATAGATGGAATAGCAAAGCTACTTTCTTTAAGGGTTGGAAGTAGACCAATTTTGAACAAAATTGTCAGAAATATTAATTTTCCATTTGGCATGCATTTTTAAATAAACAAATGGAAAATTATCTTATTTACTTTTACTGTTATCAGGATATGTTATGTTACACTTTGTGCATGCATAGTCTAGTCCACTCTTTCAAATTGTGCTACTGGCAATTGAATACTTTTCTCTTGATTATGAGAGTGTGAGTGTTTTGGGAATGCCTGTTATATTTGCCTCTATTCAGAATTCACAGCATGCCAAAGAAACCAATTCTGAATTCATATGTTTTCAACATATTAGGAAGACAAATCTAATTTGTCTACTATATTATCACTGTTGGGTGTTTACCTCTCAACCCCTCCTTGTCCCTCCTTCTTAACACAAGTCAAAATTTGATCAAATACCATTCCTGAGGAGTATTCTGATTAATCTAGGGCAACTAGAACATTACATATTATGGGGCAGACATATTACCTAAATTGATTTAATCAGATGAAAGAGAAAGCTATGAATGAGAAACTTAGTTGTCTCAGTTGGTGCTGAAAGCTGTCTTGTGACAATAAGAGACAATGAATACACAATAAAGAAAAACCTGAATAATGATCATGTGATCCAACCCTGAACATGTCATAGCTTAGGTTCCTTATTATATTAAATAATTTCCATAATTTTTAAGACAGTTCCAGTCATATTTATATTACCTGATCCCAGTGGGTTCTAACAGATTCATCATATAAAGAATTCTTAAATATCATTAAGGAAATGAGAAATAACCCTAATAGGGAATATATGTCAAAGAAAACAAAGACATGACATATATGAAGAAGCATACATAACCAGTAAATAAAAAATATGCTCAAACTCACTTGTTCTTATGTAAATTTAAAACTCAAAACATTAAATTTTTTTCTTTGTAAATTTTAAATAAAATGTGATATTTAACACCATACAGAGCACATTTTATGACCCTATGCTTATAAAAGCTCTTGATGTTAAAACAAACTAGGTAAATGATTGGTTAGACTGGTCAAACAGAAAAACAAACAAGCAAACAAAACCAGACACAGAACACAAAATTATAAGGAAATATACATAACCAAATTTATGGATGTGAATATGAACTTTTAGAGGAAATAATAGATGTTTAATCTAGAAAAATATAAATAGCCAATTTGGACTCAAGAGGAAGACAGAAAACCTGAGAAGATGAATAAGATCAGAAAGTATATTAGCTATCCAAATTTTGAAATGTACCAGTGAAAAAGACTACCATTGAATTGTAGCTAATCTTCAATTAAATAATTCCTATGCTAATTCAATTATTTGACCACATAACATTATAAGAAGCTACAAAATTAGATTAATAAACAACCATAAATTTTATAAAATATCACAACAATCTAACTATTTAATTTATACATATAGTTGGAAAAATATAAATATGATATTAGCAAACAACAAATAGCAGTATATTCAAAGAATAATGTCCCATGACTAAGTAGGATTTATTTAACAAATGAAATAACATTTTGTCATTAGGAAATAAACCAAAATACACTTCTCAACTCATAAAGTAAGGTATAATTTATCAATACAATTATAATAATATATGATAAAGTTCCACTTGATACATTTTATCAGATTTGAATCATAAAATGAATAATGTGATGAAGTCTATATGACAAGTAAATAATATATACATGAAATATTGAAACTATTACACTTTTTTAAACAGGATGTGAACATCCTCTCTCACCACTAATATTTAAAATAAAACAATAAGAAAATGAAATAAATAGTATAAAATAAAAAGAAAAGAAAAGGAGGTATAAAGAAGCACTTAAAGTTTCATACTAAGATAACCCAGGATACTTAAAAACTTAACCACATATCTCAAAAATAAGAGAAAGTTTGTTAATTAAATGGTAAATAAATATATACAGATAGCATTTCATTAAACCATTTACTTGTTTAGAAATGTAAATAGGAAAAAATACCATTTGTTATAACCAAATAACTGTAAGCACATAGAAGAAATTTGTTTTCAAAAAAGTCATTTATTATATGAATCACACTGAAATTTTACTGAAGGACATAAAATGTAATCTAGAAGAGCTGAACAAACTTTCAGAGTGAATAAAGTTAATATCCTAATTATTCAGCTTTCCTAAATTGATCTAAGCATTAAATGTATTTGCAATCAGAATCTCTTTCTTTTTACAACTGAATAAAATGATTTGAGTTCCTAAGTAAAAATAAGCATTTGAGAATTGTCAGCTGTGTTTTACAAGAGGAAAACTAGGAGAGAGAGACTTGAGTTTCACATATTAATGTAGAAAAATCACCAAATATAACATTAAAAATATTGAAAAGCAGTGAAAATTAGCAATACACACCATTAAGAGATTAAGGTATAAAATATAGAAACAGATTTGTTTTTTAATTTGAATTGTGCCCCCCCCAGCAAAAAATATATATATGTTCAACTCCTAACCCTGGTACATGTGAATGTGACATTATTTGGAAATGGGGTCATTGCAGATGTAGTTCACAATAGGTCATAATGAATTAGGTTGGCCCCTAACCTGATATGCCAGGTGTCCTTATAAGAGGGAAATTTGGACACAGAGACACACACACACAGAAGACACCATGCCAAGGAATGTCTAGAGATATCTGAATCTAGAAGAGACACAGAAAGACCATTCTCTAGAGGCTTTGGAGAAAGTGTGATCCTGACAAATCCTTGATTTTTGAATTGTCTCTAGACCAATGAGAATAAATTTATGTTCTTTTAAGTGATCCACTTTGTGATTATTTGTTGATAGCCCTAGCAAAATAATATAGATGGGTATTGCATCTGACTATATATTCAAATCAAATAAACAAAAAAAGAAAATGCCTATTGACAAGCGGATCAAGAAAAATCACCCATTGCCCACACCTACAGATAATTTGGATATAGTGACTTCCAAAAATTGTATTTTCCATGTAAGTGGGCATTGTTATTCAGCTATGTTATCTTGCATCCCTGTCTGAAGATAGACAGATGAAGATAGTTTAGAAAAGGAAAAGAAGGTACCAGTTGAGGTAGGAAATAACTGAAAATAATTCTAATATTGATGGGTTGTCTTCTGGCCCCTAGAGATTTGAAACCAAGGAGCTTGCAAAGTGCATGGAGCAGTCTTGGGAAGACCTCACTTTTAGAAGAAAGGCAGGCACATGGAAATATGAGATGTCCTTTAGAGAATTGGGGTGGCGGTGGGTGAATAAAAAAGGAAGCATCCACAGAAAGAACATAATATTAATGAATCAGAAGGCAGGGGATATTAGTTTCCAATAATTATCCCCTAAAAGAACCAGGGCATCTTGGAGAAATAGCTAATTCCTGGACAAAGACAGGAAAAGTCCTAGGCAATGTTGGTATGTGTTGTACCACAAAACAAGGAAGTACTCAAAAACTAACATGAGGGCATCCCAAAAGATCAGAGGCAAGCCTAATGGGGCTCCTATTGGGTTAAATCTGGAATACTTTAATAACAACAACAGTAATATTAGTATTTTGCTATTATTGTTACAATTGATTATAAAAGATTCAGTCTATAAGAAGTCATGAGTCTATTATATGTCAGTGCGTGTGTGCGTGTGTGTGTGTGTGTGTGTGAGATGGGGGGGAGAGAGAGAGACTGAGAGAGACAGACTGAGAGAGAAGAAGAGCAAGAACATGAGGTGGCAAGAGGGATGGAGGGAAAGAGAAATAGAGAGTGAGAGGTATGCTAAAGTCAGTGGTTTAAGAGTTGCAGGGAAACAAGTTTTCACAATACCAAAAGACAGATACTGCCTGAGAATTTCAAAGGGAGCAAAATTTGGGCCTTGCCCTTAAACAGATTTGATGGTTATTTTATTTAAATAACAATCAAATTTAGCTCCACTGACAGCTGAATCCTTGTTTAGAAGAAAAAAATCTATATATTTTAAGGATAAAAAATTAATTTAAATTTTGATTGGTTAGTAGACAGAATTAAGGAATTGTTGATTTTCTTTGTGAAGTGCAGAAACGATTGAATGAATGCCCTCATTTTTAGGAGATGTCTGTGAAGTATTCTAAGGTAAAATGTCAAGATTTTTGTACTTACTTTCAAATAGTTCAGCAAATGCAGTAGTTAAATACAGATACATGATAGATAAATGGATGGAAAGACAGAGAGACATAGCTAGCTAGGTAACTAGATAACTGGCTGGCCAACTATACTTTGAAAATATGATAAAATATTGACAGATATTGAACCTAAATCTTTCAGATAAGTGTTATTGAATTATTTTTAAACAATTGTGCAAGCCAATTATTTTCATAATAAATATTGGAATAATATATTCATAGAAAATTAGGAAAAATATTGGTATGTTCTTGAATTGTAAGAATTAAACTTTAGAAAACCTAAAGGTAGGATAGTCATGTTTAATTATATTAGATTAAAATATTTTTATAATAAAATTGAACATAAATGTAATAAATCAAGAGTTAAATTCACAAACATAAAGTAATTTTTGAATATTAATTCGTGTGAAAATTCCAATAAAAATGGACAAATGATATAAATTGTTGGTTCACCAAAAAAAGAAACAAATGGACTGTGCTGGTATGAATGTATTATGTCCCCCAGAGAAAGCCATATTCTTTGATGCAATCTTATGGGGAAGACATATTAGTGGGGATTAAGTTGGAACATTTGGATTAGGTTGTTTGCATGGAAATGCACCCCACCCAACTGTAGGTGATAATTCTGATGAGATAATTTCCATGGAGGTGTTGACCCGCCCATTCAGGGTGGGCCTTATCAGTGGAGCCATAATAAATGAGCTGACAAACAGAAGGAACTCAGTGCAGCTGTGAGTGACATTTTGAAGAGCAACCAAGAGTGACATTTTGGAGAGAAACTGAAGCCTAGAGAGGAATGACCTGGAAGGAAGCCATTTTGAAACCAGAACTCTGGAGCAAACACCAGCCACATGCCTTCCCAGCTAACAGAGGTTTTCCGGACACCATCGGCCATCCTCCAGTGAAGATACCCGATTGCTGATGTGTTACCTCAGACAGTTTATGACCTTAAGACTGTAACTGTGTAACCAAATAAATCCCCTTTGATAAAATTCAATCCATCTCTGGTGTTTTGCATTCCAGCAGCATTAGCAAACTAGAACATGGACCAAATCACATGAAATAAGTGTTCAACATCACTGCTGTTTACAGAAATGCAAATCAAAACAGTAACAATATATATCAGTTTTTCACCTATTATGTTGATAAATATTTCAAAGATTGTTAATGTTTATTGCTTTTGAGTATATGAAGGGGAACCACACTTACAAATTACTGGTAGGAGTGTATTTTGAAACAACCTTTGGGGAAAATAATCTTCAATTATTTACCAGAAGGAAAAACCAAACAAAACAAAACCATTGCCAGATTTAAGTATAGGTACAAGAATATTTATTGAAGCAGGTTATGTATTTGGAACAACCTGAATGTCAAACAATAAGAATTGTTAAACAATTATGTGATATCTTTAGTTAGAAAGACAGATAATGCCAAAATAAATAAGATGTTATTAATCTTTGACCTGGAAATATGCCTATAACATATTACTGAGGCATAGATGGGTCTATTGTTATAAAATATAAACTGAAAAAGCAAAATAAAACCATAGAAATGTATATCCTACCTGCAAGTTAAAAAAAAAATGAAAGCAGAAAAACCAATCTACTAACACTGTTAAAGTTATCTCAAGGCAGATGGAAAAGAAAAGAGGGGAAAGGTAAGGCTATTAAGACAACTTATAATTAAAAAATAAGAAAGCAGGGAAAAACTCAATGATAGGAACAAAAGACATTGATATTGAATGAATTATATCTAGTCAGGCAAAAAGTATTATTTTCTAATGTACAAAAGTTTGACTGCAGGGAAATGGCAAAGAGAAAGGATTTATTAATCTTTTCATGTAAAATTAATAATGCAATATAATGTGTGGTACTTTTACTTTAAAAGAAGTATCACAATATGATACTTTATTACTGATCCATTTTAATTGCTACATTTCTGTGTGCTTTGTTGTGTATATTTTTGGTTTTGAATTTTTGACCCTAGGCAATTTCATTATGAAGTAGGGTTGCTTGACAAAGATTAGAATGTATTCCAAATAAAAGGGATAAATTATAAACATAAGAAATTATAGTTTGCACTCTTAAATTTTCTAATACTTTTCTCTTTATTCTGGTGGAACAAAGTGAGCATTCACTTAATAAGTTAGCATGAAATGAATAAATGAGAGAAGCAGCTGTAATTTTTCTTACAAAGAAGTTTAGGGGAAAATATCACTTAAATTAGCAAATCAGAGAAATTGGGAAGCAACTTATCTTTTTATCTCTTTAAGACTAAGACACAAAATGGGACCCAAGGGCTAGAAAACTAGCACATTATAATATCATGCAAAAAAAAAAAAATACCCAGCAAGTACAATTTATAGGTTTAGCAGTTAAATCGCAAAATATAACCATTAGAATAGCATTGTAAGAGTAAGAAATTCATAAAAACCAAAACTCAGAGATAAATATTTCATAAAGGAAAAGTAATAAAAATAAAAGATATGGAGACATAAGGGAAATGCAAGTTGACCCCCAATGTCTTACCACAGAACTTTTTATTCCCTCATTATTTTTGCACTTCAAGACCCAACTATAAAACTTCTGTAAATCTTCTTTCCACTGGTTTACAAACTATTGTTGGGCTTTGTTCTCCACTTGGGTGTTCTAGGATGCAAGATTCATAATCCTGTTTTGAAGTAATTTATTGACTTAGTATCTCACCCACTGAACCATGAAATTTTGAGACTAGTGATCATGATATCATTCTCTTTTTCTTTTTGTAATTCAGTTTTATTGAAAAATATTCACACACCATACGATCACCCATGGTATACAATCAACTGTTCACAGTGTGATCACACAGCTATGCATTCATCACCACAATCCATTTCTGAACACTTTCCTTGCATCAGAAAGAATCAGAATAAGAATAAAAAATAAAAGTAAAAAAAAGAACACCCAAACCATCTTCCCCATCCCACCCTATTTGTCATTTAGTTTTTATCCCCATTTTTCTACTCATCCATCCATACACTAGACAAAGGGAGTGTGATCTACAAGGTCCTCACAATCACACTGTCACCCCTTGTAATCTACATTATTATATAATTGTCTTCAGGAGTCCAGACTACTGGGTTGGAGTTTGTAGTTTCAGGTATTTACTTCTAGCTATTCCAATACATTAAAACCTAAGAGGTGTTATCTATATAGTGCACAAGAATGTCCACCAGAGTGACTTCTCGACTACATTTGAAATCTCTCATCCACTGAAACTATTTCATCTCATTTTGCATCCCCCTTTCGGTCAAGAAGATATTCTCAATCCCATGATGACAGGTCCAGATTCATCCCTGGGAGATTCACACCCCTGGGAGTTGGGTCCCACATAGGGGGGAGGGCAGTGAGTTCACCTGCCAAGGTGGCTCAGCTAGAGAGGGAGAGAGGGCCACATCTGAGCAACAAAGAGGCACTCAGGGGGAGACTCTTAGGCACAATTATATGCAAGTTTAGCCTCTTCTTTGCAGTAACGAGCTTCATAAGGGCAAGTCCCATGATCAAGGGCTCAGCACATCAAACCACCAGTCCCAATGTTTGTGACAACATCAACACCACTCCAAGTGAAGGACTCCAACACTTCTGCACCTCCCCCCAGCTCCTTGGGGTGTGTGTGGGGGGGAGAAGGCTGTAAATATATTGTTTATTCTCTGTCCAAATTACTTTGGGATGTGTCACTATTTCATTCTAACCTATACTAATCTACCGGATCTCACTTCCTATTCAAAGTTCCATGTAATTGTGTTTGAACAAACCGACTGTAGAGTTATACTGTTTAGAAAATATAGATCCTGCACCAGATAGACATCTCTTCCTTTGGTCTCACATGGAAGTTGAAGTTTTAAAACACAGTCAGTTTCGACCTTTACCTTTTGGCCCAGTTTGCCCTAGTCTTAACAAGATCTGCTTCATTCATATCACTAATTGAAGAATGACATCATTCTTGGTAATTCTGAAGTTTAGCACAGAGCTTGAACTCAATGAATTGATACAAATGACATTGAATACTGCAGTTTTATTGAATGCATTAGGAAATTGAACAGATTATTGTTACTGAGGAATAAACTCACTGCCTGATGCTCACGGAATTAAATACTGTGATGCCAGGATTTTGAGGGAAGAAATATTTTTACTGTGAGGTTGACTGGCAAGGAGACAGGAAGCAAGGTTAACTCTGTTTCCTTATCTGAGAATTCAGGAAGCTTTATGGGGTAAGAACAAAGGGAGGTGGCAACAGTGATGGGGATTCAAGTTGGCATACTCTGATTATAGGACTGTTTTCCTTTTTTGGTAGAAATATGCCAATGGGCTGGATCTTACTTCTTTGTTGAGGGGCCCCTCACATTATATTTGCTTCTGACAAATGTTCATGACCCTTCACCCCATAAGCTTTGGCTCCATATTCTTTGGCTCAGGTTGTACAACCTGAAGTTAAAGAAGTTCAGAAGAAAAGTTATAGTAACAGAGGATATCTCCACAAACTGGTTTTGGCTGACCATGGTGTATTATTTAGGGTTCTTTAGGAAAACAAATTCAAAAAGATATCTATAAATAAAAGATTTTATAAAAGTGTCTCATACAACTGTGAGTATGCATGAGTCCAAATTCCATACAGCAAGCAGCAAATTGGCATCTTCAATGGAGGTGTTTGATAAACTCCTCAGGAAATGCTTCACTGGTTAGCCAAAGAAGAAGCGAAGGTCCTCTAGTTTTCTCACTTAAAAGTCTTTGACAGATTGGACTAAATCCAGCTGATTGAATTCTCACAGCAGAAGACACACCATTTGTTGATGTAATCAGTCACAGCTGCAGTCAATTGACTGATGATTTAATAACCAGCCTTCTGATTTGTTGACCAGCCACAAATGTCCTTGTAGTAACAGGTAGGCCAGTGCTTGCTTGAACATATACCTGGACACCATAACCTGGCCAAGTTGACACATGAACTTAACCATCACAGTCCAAACCATGTCATGTCAACTTGGCAGTAATACACATTTTCTTAAACCATAATTTATCTCTAAGTAGAGAACAGTAATAGACATACATTTCACCTAACAATACTCAGCTGTCCTGCACACAACCAGAAATGCACTAAATCTCTCCAGAATAGGGTGCAAATCCTTGGGTGACATTGACTCTTAAACTTGATTTCCTTTAACTTAAATACTGCAAAATGAACAATACAGCTTATGTCATATGATAAGGGGAGAAGATAGAGAAGAAAACAAAGCTATTTGCATTACAGATAAATAAAAACATACTCATAACAAAAAAAAAAAAGAGAAGGAAGAAATATCCATGCCATTATAGTCCTCATTTCTGTAACTGGTCATGTGGTCATAGTTCATATTTATCAGTACCTTCTTCCACTACCCATTCCATGTTCCCTTTACTCTCGGCAAATACTTCAACTGGATGTGCTTCTTTGCATGATGGGGTGACCCAAACCTTCATTCCTGAAGTTTCTTGGCCATTGGTAGTCCTGCCTGAATTGGGTTGTTGCAGTTTTCCACTGTCTTTAATCACAGGGCATGGTAGCACTAAGAGACACCTGAGGGGATCTCCTGTATTTCAGGAAAACTCATTTACCTGCACTGTGTAGTTGCAGTGCTATTTCCCCTTGATAGCCAGGATCAATCACTCAAGCCAGTACAGTAATTCCCTTCCTTGCCTGTTGATTCAGAAGCATAAGAAACCCAAAGTTCTCAGGTGGCTGTCTTAACTTCCAGTTTAATGGAATTATTGTTGTGTTTCCTGGTGGAAGCACTCCTCCTGTTGGAACTAAGACTTGTGGACCAGCACAATTTAAGCATTCAGGCACAAGAAGGAAAAATTTTCTGGATCACTAGGAGTGATAGTGAGTGGTGCCACTCGTGTTTCCACCCCTGGATTCCTGGACCTGTGAATCCTGGTGTGATGGTTAGGTTCATATATCAATTTGGCCAGTTGATAGTACCCAGGTGTCTGGTAAAGCAAGCACTAGCCTAATCATTACTGCAATGACGTTTGTGGCTGGTTAATAAACCAGAAGGATGGTTTTTTAAATCATCAGTTAATTGGCTGCAGCTGTGACTGATTACATCAGTGAAAGGCATATCTTTCACAATGAGAGAAGGCAATCAGCTGGATTTAATCAAATCATTTGAAAACTTTCAAGCAAGACAGATAGAGGATCTTCACTTTTTCATCAGCTAACCAGCAAACTGCTTCCTGAGGAGTTCATCAAAGTTGACAGTTTGTTTCCTGAGAAGTCCATTGCACATGTTCATTGAAGTTGACAGTTTGCTGCCTGAGAAGTTCATCAAACTGCCTGCCCTATGAAATTTGGACTCATGCATACCCACAGTTGCAGGAGACACTTTTACAAAATCTTATGTTTATAGATATCTCTTGTTGATTCTGTTTCCCTAGAGAATCCTAACTTATACAACTTGGTACCAGGAGTGGTTCCTGAGAAACAGAATCTTAAAATGGGCTTTTACAATTGGTTTTCTACTCTGATTAGATTCAAAGGCACTAATGACTCCATTTCCAATAATCAAGATGGCACTGACAGTCCATGGTGTGTTGGCAAGGGACATATGCAAGATGTCACTGTTTGATTCTCCTAATCATACTTTTGTATGAAGCAAGGTTCTGGGTGACAGTGTTTCTGACACCTTAACAGAGTTTTGCAGAGTTAAGGGGTATAATGATGTTGGATGGTTGCTCTTAGACATGCTGGATAAAGTTATATGAGAAAGAGATGAGCTAAAGGTTTAAAATTAGAAACATAAGAGCCATGTGACAGATGTAAAGGTTTCTATGTATGCCCTGAAAGAAAATCTTAGTTCCTTTGGCTGCAGACTTGAGATTTCTGAAAACCAGACCCAGAGTCTCATTGTGCATGTAGCAGATTTACAACACAAACTAAAACCTCAACCTCACAGTGTGGCTGCTGTTAAAGTAAAGGCAGCCCTGCAAGGTATTGCTGCCTAGCTGGCACTGCAACTAAGTCTTCAACAGGCCATTCCACCATTCTATGAACCCAATTGCCTCTGGATGATGGGTAACATGGTAAGACTAGATAATTCCATGAGCATGTGCTCATTCCCTCACTTCATTTGCTGTGAATGGATTCCTTGGTGAGAAGCAATGCTGTGTGGAATATCACAACTGTGGATATGGCATTCTGTAAGTTCATGGGTGGTAGTTTTCACAGAAGCACTGCATGAAGGAAAAGAAAACTATATCCAGAGTATGTGTCTATTCCAATGAGAACAAATCACCATCCCTTCCATGATGGAAGTGGTCCAATGTAATCAATCAACCTGCCACCAGGTAGCAGGATGATCACCTTGGTGAATGGTGCCATATTGGATGCCAAGTGTTGGTCTCTGCTGCTGGCAGATTGAGCACTTAGCAGTGTCTGTGGCCATGTTGGCCTTGGTGAGTGTAAGTTCATGTTGCTAAGCCCATGCATAAACTCCATCCCTACCACTATGACCACTTTGTTCATGAGTCTATTGGGCAATGACAGGAGTGGTTGCAGGAAGAGGCTGATTGGTATCCACCAAATGGATCATATTATGCACTTGATTATTAAAATCTTCTGCCAAAGTCACCCTCTGGTGAGCATTCTAATGGGACGCAAATATCTTCATGTTCTTTGCCCACTCAGAAAGTTCTATCCATATAACTCTTCCCCAGACTTGCCACCAATTTTACAATCATGTTCCTTCCAAGTCCCTGACCACCCAGCCAAACCATTAGCAACAGCCTGTGAAACAGTACACAAATGTACCTCTGGCCAGTATTCCTTCTAAACAAAATGAAAAACTAGGTGCATTGCTTGAACTTCTGCCCAGTGGAGGATTTCCCCTCACCACTATGCTTCAGGGACATTCCAGAAAAGGACTGCAGTGCTGCAGCTCTCCATGTTTGGGTGGTGTCTGCATATTGTGCAGAACCATCTGTAAAGCAGGCCAGAGTTTGTTCTTCCTCATTCAACTGATTGTAACAAACTCCCCAAGATGCCATAGCTATGGGGTGGGAAAGAGAAGGCAAGGTGGAAGAAGTGGGGTCCATAGGCATTTGGGCCACTTCCTTGTGTACTTTACTTGGGACTTCAGGACCCATTTGAGCTCTGTCTCATATATACCATTTCATTTTATGATGGAGTGCTGCTGTGCATGCCCAACTTTATGGCTTGGAGGCTCAGACAACACCCAGCTTATGGTAAATTGAAGTCTTATGGTAAATTGGTGGCCCATGATTAAGCATTCTGTCACTTCTAAGGCCCAGGAGCAGGCCAACAGCTGTTTCTCCAATGGAGAGTAGTTATCTGCAGAGGATGGTAAGGCTGTACTCCAAAATCCTAAGGGCCTGCATTGTGATTCTCCTGTAGTATCCTGCCAAAAGCTCCAAACAACATCTCTATTTGCCACTGACACTTCCATCACCATTGGGTTGGGTGGATCGTATGGTAAAAGTGGCAGAGCAGCTTGTATGGCAGCCTGTAACTGTCACAGAGCCTCATCTTATTCTGGTCCCCACTCAAAACTAGAAGCTTTTCTGGTTACTCAGCAAATGGGCTGGAGTAGCACATCCAAATGAGCATTATGTTGTTTCCAAAATCCAAAGAGGCCAACTAAGCGTTTTGTCTTTCTTTGGTCATAGGATAGCAACAGCTTATCCATCACCTTAGAAGGGATACCATGGCATGCCCCACACCACTGAATAATTCAAAATTTTACTGAGATGGAAGTCCCCCATACTGTTGTTGGATTTATCTCCCATCATCTGCCCCACAAATACCTTACCAACAAATCTAGAGTAGTTGCTACTTCTTGCTCACTAGGACCAATCAACATTATATCATCAAAGTAATGGACCAGTGTGGCACTTTGGGAAGGAGAAATGATCAAGATCCCTGTGGACAATATTATGACATAGAGCTGGGGAGGTGATATACACCTGAGGTGAACATATACTACTGTTTTTGCCAGCTGAATGCAAACTGTTTCTGCTGGACTTTACTAATAGCTATTGAGAAAAAAGCATTTGCCAGATCAATAGCTGCATACCAGGTACCAGGGTATGTGTTCATTTGCTCAAGCAATGATACCTCATCTGTAACAGCAGCTGCAATTGGAGTCACCACCTCGTTGAGCTCACAATAATCTGCTGTCATCCTCCAAGACCCATCTGTTTTTTGCACAGGCCAATAGGAGAGTTGAATACAGATGTGGTGGGAAACATTGCCCCAGCATCCTTCAAGTCCTTAAGACTGGCATTAAATTCTGCAGTCCCTCCAGGAATATGGTATTGCTTCTGGTTTACTATTTTGCTAGGCAGGGGCAGTTCTAATGGCTTTCACCTGGCCTTTCCTACCATAATAGCCCTCTCTCCATGAGGCAGAGAACAACTGTGATGATTCTGCCAGTTACTGATTATGTCTATTTCAATTATGCATTCTGGAACTGGGGAAATAACCACAGAATGAGTCTAGGCACCTACTGGACCCACTGAGAGATGGATTTGAGCTAAAACTCCATTGATCACCTGACCTCCATAAGCCCCAACTCTGACTCATGTACCAGAGTGATGTTTTGACTCTCCTGGAATTAATGTCACCTCTGAACCAGTGTCTAATATTTCCCAAAATATCTGATAATTTTCTCTTCCCCCAATGCACAGTTACCCTGGTAAAAGGCTGTAGTTTACCATGGAGAAGGCTGGGAGGAAGATTAACAGTACAAATTTGGAGAAGTGTATCAGGGTCTTTCCTCAAGGGTACCTGGCCTTCCCCTCATTCAAGGGGCTCTGGGTTTGTAAACTGTCTCAAGTCTGGAACTGATTAAGGGCAATGACTCTTGGTTTTTGTAATTCAAGGTAGACTTTTGTTCACTTGACCTAGAATTCTTCTGCATATACAGTTCAAACAAGAATTTAGTAGATTGCTCTTATATTTTACTGCTAGGTACTCCATGATCTACTAGCCAATGCCATAAGTGTCTCTGAGTCAGATTATTTTGACTTCTGCTTTGAACCTGTTTTCCATTATGGTAGCCATGCCCACCTTGTCTTTGGTGATTAACTGCTACCAGTTGGCTTTTGCCAACTTGGGATCTGATTATCCCCATTGTGTTTAAGGATTCCAGCTCAGTGTTAGTAGTTCCCATAGTAATAGCTGACCTACATAGAAAGGTGATTACAGAGCTCTTCAGAGATGACAGAGCTAGTCTCACAAATTTATTCCTCACAGTCTTGGTAAAAGGTGTGTCCTCTGGACATTCCAGGGGTGTGTGAGCAGGTCTTCCATGATAAATCCACTCTAACATTCCAATTTCTCTAAGCCTTTGAGTTCCTTCCTCTACATTATACCATGGCAGTTGTGGTGTTTTGACATCAGGTAATGTCAGCCACATTTTGATCCATGTTTCAGCTAACCACCCAAACAAACTGTTAACACCCTTTCTAAGCCCTTGCGCTACAACATGAAATGCAGAATCTCTGCTTAGTGAGCCCATATCAATAAATTCAGCTTGATCCAACTTTATATTCCTTCCACCATTATCCCACACCCTTAATATCCATTCCCATGCTTATTCACCTGATTTCTTTCTGTATAAGTTGGAAAACTCATAATGTTCTTTGAGAGTATAGTGTAATTCCTCATGTTTTCATACTCTATACCTCACCCTTCAGGGCCTGTTGGGACTTTAGTCTAATTATATGCTTTGAAGCACAGACTGGTGGTGGGGGTGGGTCATGAACAGAATTAGAAGTATCCCTCAAGCCATTTACCTCAGGGCATTCTTTTGCAGTTTCATCTCATGAAAAAGATTAATCTCTCCAGACAGAGAAGTGAGTGCTGCTTCCTCGGGGCAGATGAATACAGACCTCACAGGCACTGAAGGGTTAATCTCTTTAGGTGTAGGTTGGATGGCAAGATCCTCAGGGCATACTGGAAGTTTGGAATCTATTTCCTCAAAGCAGGATGTAGGTTAGGTAGTCGTCTCTTCAGGGCAGGCTGGAGGCTGGGGGTGGGAGCAGTTTCCTCAGGAGAGACATTGCAGATATATCTAACAAAGACTCAGCAGAATCCCAGTTTTCAATGTTCTCACTGCCATTATTATCAATCCATATGTCCCTATCCCAAGTTTCCAGTTCCCATTCTTTTCAAAACAATGTCTTTACTTTAACAGCAGACACCCTCTGAGTTTGAGGTTTTAGTTTACATTGTAAATCTGCTACTCACACAATGAGACTCTGGGTCTGGTTTTCAGAAATATCAAGTCTGCAGACAAAGGAAATAAGATTTTCTTTCAGGGCACACATAGAAACCTTAAAGTCAATCATACAGTGCTTAAGGTTCAAATTTGAGGCCTTTAGCTCATCTCTTTCTCTTATAACTTTATCCAGCATGTCTAAGAACAACCATCCAACATCATTATACCCCTTAACTCTGCAAAACTCTGTTAAGATGTCAAAAACCCTGTCATCCAGAGCCTTTCTTCACAGAAAAGTATGATTAGGAGAATCAAATTGGTGATATTTTGCATGTCTTCATTGCCAACTCACACCACAGATTCTCAGTGCCATCTTGGTTGTTGGAAATGGAGTCATTGGTGCTTTGAATCTAATCAGAGTAGAAAATCAATTGTAAAAACCCATTTTAAGATTCTGTTTCTCAGAACCACTCCCAGTACTAAGTTGTATTAGTTAGGATTCTCTAGGGAAACAGAATCAACAAGAGAAATCTATAAACGTAAGATTTTGTAAAAGTGTCTCCTGCAACTGTGAGTATGCATGAGTCCAAATTCCATAGGACAGGCAGCAAACTGGCAACTCCAGTTAAGATGTTCAATGAATTCCTAAGGTATCAAACTGGCAACTCTGATGAAGTTGTTCAATGAACTCCGCAGGAAACTAACTGGCAACTCCAATGAGGGTGTTCATTGAACTCCTCAGGAAACACTTTGCTGGTTAGCTGAAGAAATGAAGGTCTTCTAACTTTCTCACTTAAACGTTTTCAACTGATTGGATTAAATTTAGCTGATTAAATTCTCATTGTGATAAACATGTCTTTCATTGATGTAATCAGTCACAGCTGTAGCCAATTGACTGATGATTTAATAAACCATTCTTCTGGTTTATTAACCAGCCACAAATGTCCTTGCAGTAATGGTTTGGCCATTTGGTTTATTTGATCTGACACCTGGACACCATTGCCTCACCAAGTTGTCACATGAACTTAAACATTACACATGGTTTCACCTCTGACTTTAGTTTTTGAACATTCCTCATTCTTGACAGGTTTGGGATGACAACTACTCTTGCTGTTTCTTACTGATTAAAGGTTTAGATTAAGATGTGAGGAATGAAATTGCTTGACTTTGAGATAAAGATAGTCATGACATCCTGTTTGTTGTTCTGGGAGAGACTGTTACCCCTGGGTTTCAGGGTTTAACCAGCACAGAATAAGTCCAGAGGCTGTAATTTTCTGAGAAATAAACTTAACAAGTAAATTGAAAATTATTGGTTTAAATAAAAGAAGTACAAGGATCATGATTACAGGATTTATAAGTGAATATAAACATGTCATAATAGGGAAATAGCTTTGCATAGACTCCTACAGAGAGAGAGCCTGCCAAAAAGGTGCTGATACCATGTAGACATGGGGTTTATTGTGTCCAGATATCTCTTGTGTTTTTAGGAACATTGTTGCTTGAGGCTTTGCATATTGTGGCATTTTATGATATCTGGCTGAGACCTGTATAAGAGTAACTAACTGATTGACCTTCTACTTTTATTTGAAACCTTTTAGCCACAGAAACTCTTTTTTATTTTAAGATTTCTCCCTTTTGATCAAAATCTTTCTCTGAAAGCTTTTGCTGATCAGTATTTGATCTTAATCACCAGGTGCCAGGGAGGCTCTTTCCTGAGAGTCATGTCCAATACTGGGGGGGGGGGGAGATAGTGAATTCATTTGCAAAGTTTGGCTTAAGAGAGAGAGAATCACATATGAACAACAAGGAGGTTCTCAGGGAATGAATCTAGGCATTGATTTAATTAGGCATTACAGAAATAAATTTCATAATTGTAAGCTTAAAGATGAGGGTTTGGCTTATTAGCATATTTCCTTTTATGAGGAAAGACTCATATATTACAGAGTTTGTTTTTATAGGTCTCCTTGTTATAAATTCAAGTGAGGATAATTTATGTTTCCCAAAGGAGTGGGTCTTAGTTTTAATAAGATTGTAGGCAAGACTTTGGCCATGGTAGATTGAGGGATTCCATAAATTTAGCTAAATATGTTTTAATTCCATCATTTGTTCATTTTACCTTTTCAGACAATTGAGAATGTTAGAGCCCAGGAAACTCCTGGTTGATGGGTGAAACCCAGAAAAGTTTCCTGGCCACAGTTTTAGTCAACTCAGTTTTCTTGAGGGAATAGCAGGAATTCCCCAGGTGGGGAAATCTAATAGTTTTTTTTGCTACCATGAGGGCAGTAGACATGTGAAAAAGAAAAGCCTTTATCCATTCAGAAAACAGATAGATGACAATAGGGACATATTTATATTTCATGAAAGTATACATCTACAAGCTGTATAAAGTCTATTTGAAGATGTCCAAAAGGGCCCTATTGGTCAAGACACTTGATCCTATCTCTCTTGTACACTCTTACCAGCATTAAATTAATTGATAGGTAGAACATAATTCATATACTTGCCTTGTTTTCCAGTTAAGTCCATTTTCACTAAAAATGTAGCTCTGAATTGCTGCTGACTGAATGTACTTTCAGAGAGGCATGAGAGCAAAACAATATAAATGACAAGGAAATTTGGTTGTTTCTGTGACATGAAAGATTTTTTAAGAATATCTAAAACTATGATAAAAAAAAAACCCACTATATTGTTGTTTAATATCATCCAGATCAGTATCAGTATACATTATGGACAGTGAACACATGGTAAAATTTTTAGGAATTCTATACAATCTCTAAATATTTGTATGAATAGCATATATAATTCAATTAACAGGTTAGATAATCCATTTCAGTTTGATTACATTTCTCATACAACTTGTATCAAACAAAATGAACTATTGTTAACATCTCCCTTTCTACCAGATGAAAGAAAAATCTTTAGCAATAGTTTGAAATAAAAGATATATTTTAGGGTTTGGTCTTCTAGAGGTAAAATGTTAAAAGTTTCCAGGTTTGAAAGTTACGTTTAACAGGAAAATGTGTCACTGTGAAACAATATTTGGTTCCCTATTTATCTAAAGTGATAATAAAAGAGTAGAAAGGGATGACATCATCCCTTTAGGCTCTTTGCCTTTTTTGGTAAAGAGCTACCAAAAAATTCTCCCCAGATATTCAGCAAAAAGGCAGTTAACCCTGACTTGCTTGGAACTCTGGAGAAGGGTATGGATTGGAGAAGGACCATACAAATGTCAAATTGAAGAATAGAGATATGAAGTAGGAGAATTCAGTTCTGGGCCAGTGGGTCCTGTCCCCTCCATCTCATTAAGTCTCATGCAGCATGGAAGGAAACCAGCAGTTAGAATTCCTCTCACCTCCCACTGGGGACACAGACTAAGAAATCAATCACAACAGTGAGAAAGATCCCCATGACTTGGAGATCAGGGAGATAGAAGAGGACATTTCATGGCCCAGATCAGTGGGGGACAAAGAGTCAGAGAAAACTTGGGCAGAGACTTTTTCCAGACCTGGGTCTGAAAGCCCTTCCTCAACTCTTGAGGAACATAGTAGCCGGTGGTCCAATACTTGCCTGGGGGAAAGCTGTAAATTGTGGCAGCTGAGAGTCCTTTCCCCCAGAGAGAGTGGGGGGGGGGCACAGCCCCACATTGAGTCAGACTCAACCCAACAAAGTGAGGATGCAGGAAACTCACAGCTTCAGCCCTGCCCAGTGAGTCAGATGGGGGTGCCAGGAGGCAGTTCAGCCTTGTCCAACCAGTCTCAGCTGGATTCCAAGAGATAATTGAGACCCACCCTGTCAGACTCAGCTGGACTCTAGGAAGTAGTTCAGCACAAGCTGGCCAGAATAAGTTGTGCTCCAAAAGGTAACTCAGTTCCACCCAGCTGGACTTAGCCCAGCTCCAAGAGGTATTTCAGCCATGCCAAACCAAACTTAGCCAGGCTACAACAGGTAATTCAGCCCCAACCAATCAGACTCAGCTGAGCTACAAGAGGTAATTCATCCCACCTGGCCTGTTTCAGTTGTGCCCAAAGAGGTAATTCAGCCTCACTGTGTGAGAAGGATCCAGAAGGTAAGCACCTTCTGAGGACAATTAAGTCACCAAACATTGCCATGTGCTGGGCAGAATGGAAAGTGCAGGGGAATTTTAGGACTTCTCAGAACAATTCCAGAACTTACCCCAGGCCCAGTGAAGCTGGTCTACACCCTGTGCAAGGGAAACAAGCCCAGTTTAAGTTGACTGAACCAACAGTTAAAGCGGTGCTCTAAAACAAACACAGTACTTGCTGGCCATTGAAAGACAGAACACCACTGGTTGCCAGGAGACATTTTTTTACCCACACACAGAGGCATGCTGTGGTGCCCAGTGCCTATCACCAAGAGGCAGGTTGCTGTGGGCACCTGGTTATTCGTGAAGGGTGGGGGACAGATCTAATTTGACAACTGGCTGGCAAGAGAGACATATAGAAAGGGCAAGAACCAGAATAACAATGCTGAAAAATTTTGATCAGATAATCAGAAGCTATGTTAGAGGTCTAGAATAAGTTGAAGAGAATATCAAAGAACAAATAGAGAACTAAGCCAACCAACAAGGAAACCCAAAGTAAAAGAGTGAAAACAACCTCTAGAATAAAATAATCAAGGACATCAGATGCCTAGACAACAAAAAATTACAAGAAACACTAGGAAAAACAGAGATATGGCCCAGACAAAGGAACAAACCATCACTTCAAGTGAGATACAGGGGTTGAAACAACTAATTAAAGATGATCAAACAAACATGCTAAATCAATTCAAAAATTAAATCAGTGAGTTGAGGGAAGGTATGACAAAAGGGATGAAGGATATAAAGAAGATGTTGGGTGAACATAAGGTGGAACTCAAAGGTTTGAAAAAACAAATGGCAGAACTTATGGGAATGAAAGGCACAATAAAAGAGATGAAAAGCACAATGGAGGCTTACAACAACAGATTTCAAGAGGCAGAATAAAGGATTATTGAACTAGGGGACAGAAGACTGAAATCCTACACACAAAGGAACAGATAGGGAAACTAATGGAAAAATATGAACAGGGTCACAGGGAAATGAATGACACCATGAAGCACATGAATATACATATAATGGGTGCCCCATAAAGAGAAGAAAAGGGAAAAATGGGCAGAGAAAATAATGGAGGAAATCATCACTGAAAATTTTGAATCTATTATGAAAGACATAAACTTACAGCCCAAGAATCACATCATACCCCAAACAGAATAAAGCTGAATAGACATACTCCAATACACTTCTTGCTAATAAGATTGTCAAATGTAAAAGACAAAAAGAGAATTCTGAAAGCAGCAAGAGAAAATTGTTCCATCACATATGAGGTATGCCAGTTTGGATGTATTATGCCCCCCAAAAGGCCATGTTCTTTAATGAAATCTTGTGGGGACAGATGTGTTAGTGTTTGTTATGTTGGAATCCTTTGATTGAGAGTTTCCATGGAGATGTGACTCAATCAACTGTGAGTGAAATGTTTGATTGGATAATTTCCATGAAGATATGGACCTGCCCATTCAGGGTGGGTCTTGATTTAATCACTGGAGTCCTATAAAAGAGCTCACAAATAGAAGAACCTCAGAGCAGCTACAGGTTAGAGAGACATTTTGGAGATTACCTTTGAAAGCAGAATTTTGCTGAGAATTTTCTGGAGAAGGTAAGAGAGGACAAATGCTCCAAGAGCAACATATTGAAGATCACAGCATAGAACTGTAGGCAAAGCTCCCCAAGCTGCAGAGATGGTGTCCCTTCCCCACTGGAATGGTAGGCTGAACTGAAACACATCCTTGTGAAGAAAAAGAAGCAGGTTATCTAGAGCAAGGAAAGGTAACTCAACCAAGCACCAATTGCCCTTTTAATTAACAAATTTGGACTACTGAGTACAAGTTACAAGCCCAGATAAACCCAGAACAAGCAAGAAAGGGAATGACATTCCTCCCAGCAGAGAGGAGGCAGGGATTATGGAAAAAAAAATACATAAAGAAAAAAAAAAAAACAGAGACATTTGGAGATGACTGAGCTCAGAATACTGGAAAATGGCTGTGTCCCAAGAAAAGGAGCACCAAGAACTAGATACCAAGATGGCTTTGAAAAGGAGCTTTCTCTCTTTTTGTTTTTTTTTTTTTTTTTTTTTTTGCATTCATTCTAAGTAGCTCATTAGAGAAAGCCTCAGGCATTTTCAATTGTCAGTGTTGACCCAGGAAAGAGTGGAGTTAATACAGTCAGAGAGACAAAGGAGGAATTCAAGTGTAGAAGATAACTTCCTAAGGTGTGTGTCTTCCATAAGTAAAGAGGGGCAGGGACCAGCTCAAGTGGCTGCCTTCCTTCAGAGAATTCAGACCCCAGGGCCTGGGAGAGGGGCAGAAAAACCTTAAGCTTGGCTTCAGACACCCTTGGCCCCTGGCCAGGACAGGGTCCACTAAAAATAAAGGGACCACACCTTTTTACAACAGTGGGGAGCTGCAGGCTGACAAACACCACCTGCAGGATAGGATAGAAAAAGCAGAGTCTAGAGGCCTCACAGGAAAGTCTGATAATCTGCTGGGACTGACCCTCAGGTAAACTTGATAACACAGCCTCATCCTGAGAACTGGGCCTATCTGGTGGAAAAAATAGATTGGGGTAATCAAGGAAACCAGATGCCTAGACAACAAAAATTACAAATCACACTAAAAATGAAGATATGGCCCAGTCACCGTTACAAACTTACACTTCAACTGAGTTACAGGAATTGAAACAACTAATTATTAAACAAACAAATCTCCTGAATCATTTCAAAAATCAAATCAGTGAGGGAATATATGGCAAAATAGATAAAAGCTATAAAGAAGGCATTGGGTGAACATAAGGAAGAACCCAAAGGTTTGGAAAAAAAAAAAAACAAAACACTTGGCAGAACTTATAGGAATGAAAGGCACAATACAAGAGATGAAAAACACAATGGAGATATGCAATAGCAGATTTGAAGAGGCAGAAGAAGAAATTCATGAACTGGAGGACAGGACATCTGAAATCTTAAACCTAAAAGAACAGATAGCGAAAAGGGGAAAAAATGAGCAGCATCTCAAGAAATTAAATAACAACATGAAGCACATGAATCCACATGTCATGGGTGTCTCTGAAGGGGAAGAGGGAAAAAGAGGCAGAAACAATAATAGAGGAAATGATCACTGAAAATTTCCCATCTCTTATGAAAGACATAAAATTTCAGATCCGAGAAGCACAGCATGCACCAAACAGAATAGATTCACATAGGCTTACACCAAGAAACTTAATAATCAGCTTATCAAATGTCAAAGACAAAGGGAATTCTGGAAGCAGCAAGAGAAAATTGATCCATCACATACAAGGGAAGCTTGTAAGACTATATGGGAATTTCTCAGTAGAAACCATGGAAATGAGAAGGCAATGGTATGACATATTTAAGATACTGAAAGAGAAAAACTGCCAACCAAGATTCCATATCTGGTAAAACTGTCCTTCAAATATGAGTGTCAGTTTAAAATATCCTCAGACAAACAGAAACTGAGAGAGTTTGTGAAAAAAATACCTGCTCTACAGGAAATACAAAAGGGAGCACTATAGGCAGATAGGAAAAGACAGGAGACAGAGGTTTGTAGCACAAGATTGGGTGACAGTAGCACAAAAATGTAAGTACGCTGAAGAAAGATGACTATGAGTATGGTTCAAAGAGGAAGGTTAGGGGCATGTAGGACACCAGAAGGAAGGACAGAAGATAGAGACTGAGACTGTATAACTTAGTGAAACCAAGACTGGCCAATGATTGTGATTAAATGTACAAATATGTTTTTACATGAAGGAGAACAAATGAATGTCAAGATGATAAAAATGGGGTGGCATTTGGGAAAAAATGCAATCAATGCAAATGAGAGTCTATAGTTAACAGTAACATTGTAATAGGTTTTTAATTGTAACAAAGGCAATATACCAAAGCTACATGTGTATAAGATGGGGCTATAAGGGAGGGGTATGACATTCTTGGCATTGGTGTTATCCTCTGACTTTTTTATAGTATTTCATTTTAATTTTATTATCTTTTTTGCTGCTTTTAGTGTCTTTTTTCTCTTTCTTTTTCTATTCTTTTTTCTATTTTTTCTTTTTTTTTACTTTTTGCCTCTTTGTGGAAGAAATGGAAATGTCTAGATAGATAGATAGATAGATAGATAGAGGTGGTCAATTCATAAGTTTGTGATTATTCAGGGAGCCATTGATTGTTTACTTAGGATGGAATGTATGGTGTTTAAATAAATCTATCTAAAATACAAACAGAGGGATACAAGTGCTGGAGAAAATGTGTAGTTAAGGATGTACCTAATCACTATTGGTAGGGAAGTAGAATGCTACAGTCCATCTGGAGGGCAGTGTGGTGGTTCCACAGGAAGCTAAGCATGGGTTTGACATATCACCCTGCAACCCAGTTATTGGATATATACTCGGAAGAACTGAAAAGAGGGGCATGAATGGACATTTGCACAGTGGGGTTTATGGTGTCAGTATTCATGATTTGCAGGGGATAGAGGTAGTCTAAGGGTACATCAACAGATGAATGGAATGGCAAACTGTGGTGTATACATACAACGGAATATTGTGCTGCTACAAGGAGTGAAGTTGTGAGGTGAATGGACATTGAGGGCAGTATGTTGAGTGAAATAAACCAGAAATGAAAAAAAAATTATAATGCCTCACTAATATGGACTAACTGTAATGAGCAAACTCTGAGAATTGAATCTGAGAGCATAGGTTATCAGAGGAAGGCTTATGGTAAATGTTCCTAGACTGTAAGCTCTTACAGCAGTTACATCTATTCCTGAATTGTAATGGCTATTTCTAAATTCTGAGATCCTGAGCTCTTTGTGTATAACCTGTTTTGTCCTTGGAATTTTGAGTATCTGTGTGAGATGACAACTGAGACTCAGAGCCAGAGTTGGCAGCTATGAATGTCAGCATTACCCCGTATAGCAAATGTTAAGGTGCCTGAAACAAGAGATCTGATTTCAATTAGAGTTATTGATGAAATGGACTTGGTTAGGAATAAGGTAAATCAGAATAAAGAGTATGGATAATATTGATGGTGCTTTTGAAACTTCAACTTCTGTATGAGACCAAAGGCAGATATGTTTGTTAGGTGCAAAATCTATATTTTTTTGTAACACACTATAGAATTTAACTTGTATGGTCAGTTTATTCAAACAACCTAATTACATGGAACATTGCATAGTGAGTGAAAACTGTTTGGTTTCTACAGGTTAGTGTGGAGCCCGAATACATTCCAAAGTAATTTGGGCAAAGAATAAAAATGTATTTGCAAAGCCCCCTTCAGGGAATGGGGGAAAATGTGGAAATATTAAATTTCCCCACCTGGGAAATTTACGATATTCTCACGAGGACTAGGGTCTACCAATTTAGAATGCTGAGCCTTTGATCTTGGGGCTTGCCCTTATGAAGTTTGTAACTGCAAAGGAGAGGCTAAGCCTACTTATAATTGTGCCTGAGTCACCCCAGAGAACCTCTTTTTGTTGCTCAGGTGTGGCCTCTCTCTCTAAGCCAACTCTGCAGGTAAACTCACTGCTCTCCCTCCTACATAGGACATGACTCCCAGGGGTGTAAATCTCCCTGGCAACCTGGCATATGACTTATAGGAATGAGTTTGGCCCTGGCATTTTTGAATTGAGAAAGCCCTCTTATACCAAAAGGGGAAAGCAAAATGTAATAAAATAAAGTTTCAGTGGCTGAGAGATCTCTAATCAAGTTGAGAGTTCATTCTGGAAGTTATTCTTATGCATTATACAGATATCCCTTTTTAGTTTTTAGTTGTATTGGAATTGCTAGAAGGAAATACTTGAAACTGTTGAACTGCAATCCTGTAGCCATTATTATTGAAGATGATTGTATAACTATATAACTTATACTGTGTGAGCATGTGATTGTGAAAACTTTGTGGCTCCCATTCCCTTTATACAGTGTATAGACAGATGAATAGAAAATGAAGACTAAAAGTAAATTAATAATATGGAGGCATGGGGTATATGGGATGTTTTTGTTGTTCTTTTTTACTCTAACTTTTATTCTTATTCTTTATCATGTGTGGTAATGAAAATGTTAAAAAAATTGATTGTGGTGATGAAGGCACAACTGTACAATGGTACTGTGAACAATTGATTGAACACCATGGATGACTGAATGGTATGTGAAAATATCTAAATAAAATTGAATTTAAAAAAACATATGAAAAGGTGCTCAACTTCATTGGCTATTAGGGAAATGCAAATGAAAAGCACAATGAGATATCATCTCACACCTACTAAAATGGCCATTATCAACAAACAGAAAATTACAAGTGCTGGGGATGATGTGGAGAAAGAGGCACACTTATTCTCTGTTGGGAATGTAGAATGGTGCAACCACTCTGTAAGGTAACGTAGTAATTCCTAAGGACCTAAGTATAGAATTGCCATATGGTCCAGCAATCCCATTACTTGGTATATACTTGGAAGAACTGAAAGCTAGGACACAGAAGGAAATTTATTAACTGATGTTTATAATGGCATTATTCATGATTGCCAAGAGATAGAAGCAGCCAAATGTCTATCAATGGATGGCTGGATAAACAAACTGTGGTATACACATACAATGAAATATTTCATGGCTGTAAGACAGAATAAATTCACAGAGCATAAAACAGCATGGATGAATCTCGAGAATGTTATGTTGAGTGAAATTAGCAAGAAATGAAAGGGCAAATACTCTATGGTTTCATTTATATGAAGTAACATTAATAAGAAAACTTAGAGAGTTAAAGCTGAGAACACAGGTTATCAGAACATAGAAAGTGGTAGAGATTGCCATTTGATGCTGAAGAAGAATCAGCAGTTGATATAGATCCAGATATGGATAGCACAGCACTGTGTGATGACGGCACAGTATTGTAAGTACCCTAAATAAACATGACTGTGAGTACATTTGAAAGAGGAAGGCTAGGGCATATATGACACCAGAAGGAAAGATAGAAGATAATAACTGGGACTGTATAATGTAGTGAAACCTAGATTTGTCAGTGATGGTGATCAAATGTACAAATTTAAGAATGTTTTTACAAGAGGAAGATCAAATTAATGTCAGTTTTGCAAAATGAACAATAGGAGGGGACGGGGAGTATGGGAAGTTTTGGGTTTTCATTTTTACTTTAATTTTTAATTTTTATTCTTATTTTTGTGGGACTAATGTGTTCAAGGGTTGATTGTGGTGATGATTGCACAAATATATGATGATACTGTGAACAATTGATTGTACACTGTGGATGTTTGTATTGAATGTGAATATATCTCAATAAAATTGCTGGTGAAAATTTTTTTTTTAAGTTATTTAAAAAGGAAAACAGGAATAAGAATAGAATTTGTTGTGTATTTTCTTTTTTGGAAATGGTATTTGCCATGGGGTTGTCCTCCATATTTACTTAAGAATGACCAAGAATTTTTTATTGTTATTAGTTTTTAATTAGATACATTGTACTTCTACAGAAAAGTCAGGTAAAATCTACAACATTGCCATATACTCTCCTATTGTTGACATTTGTTTTTCTTTGGTACCTTTGCTACAATTGATGAAAAAATATTAAAATATTACTGTTAACTATGTCCATAGTTCACACTGCATATTTTTTTAAATATACCACTCTATTATGAACACCTTGTAATAATATCATACATTTGTTATAATTCATGAAGAATATTCTTGTATTTATATCATTAACCATAGTCCGTTGTCCACAACAGGGTTCACTGTTTTGTACAGTCTCGTATTTTATCTTCGAACTTTCCTTCTAGTAACATGCAAGACCCCAAAATTTCCCTTTCAACCAAATTCACACACATAATTCAGCACAGTTAATTATGCTCACAATAATGTGCCACTATCATCACTATCCATCTCCAAACATTTATAATAAACCTAAATAGGAATTTGGCATAAACTAAGCATCAGCTCCCCATTCTCTAACCACATTCTATCCTCTGGTACCTATATTCTACATTCTAACTCCATGATTTTGCTTATTATAATTAGTTTATATCAGTCAGTTCATACAATATTTGTCCTTTTGTGTCTGGTTTTATGTCATTCAACAAAATGTCCTCATCCATGCTGTCAACTGCAACAAGACTTCATTGCTTCTTACAGCTGAATAATATTCCATTGTATGTATATTCCACATTTTTTTGCCCATTCAACAGTTGATGGACAAGTTGGGTTTCTTCCATCTTTTGGCAATTGTGAAAATGCTACTATGAACATCAGTGTGTACATGTATGTTCAAGTTCCTGCTTTCCATTCTTCTGGTTATGTACCTAGTAGCAAGATTGCTGGATCATATGGCAATTTTATACTTAACTTCCTAAGGAACTGCCAAAGCGTCTTCCACAAATATTTGGTTCTTTTAGTTGTTATTGTAAATGGATTTTTTTTCTTGATTTCCTCTTCAGGTTGCTCCTTACTAGTGGATAAAAACACCACTGATTTTTGTGCATTGATCTTATATCCCACCATTTTACTCACTCATTTATTAGCTTTAGTTGCTTTGTTTTAGATTTTTGGGGACTTTTGGTATATAGGATCTTGTCATCTAAAAACAGTGAAATTTTTACTTCTTACTTTCCAATTTAGATGACTTTTATTACTCTTTCTTGCCTAACTACTCTAGCTAGAACTTCTAACACTACTGGTGAGAGTGGAAATCTCTGTGTTGTTACCAATCTTGGAGGGAAAGCTTTCAGTCTTTCACCACCGAGTATAATGCTATTTGTGGGTTTTTCATATATGTCTTTATCATATTGAAGAAATTCCCTTTTATTACTATCTTTCAATGTGTTTTTATTAAGAAAGGGTGCAGGATATTTTCAAATGACTTTCTTTGTCAATTAAGATGATCATGTGGTTCTTGTCCCTTGATTTGTTAATGGGGTGTATTACACTTATTGATTTGCTTGTGTTGAAACATCCCTGCAAATCTCATAGAAAACCCACTTGATCATGCTGTATTATTCTTTTAATGTGTTGTTGAATTTGATTTACAGGTATTTTGCTGAGGATTTTTGCATCTATATTCATAAGAGAAATTAGTCCATTTTTTTTTCTTGATTATCTTTATCTGACTTTGGTATTATGGTGACGTTGGTTTCTTAGAATGAGTTAGGTAGTTTTTCCCCCTTCAGTTGTTTGTAAGAGTTTGAGCAGGATTGTTATTAATGTTTCTTGGAATGATTCATAGGATTTACATGTGAAGCCATTGATAGTTCTGAGTTTTTCTTTGATGGGGGTTTTTTGATGACTGATTCAATCTCTATAATTGGTCTGTTGAGGTCTTCTATTTCTTCTAGAGTCAGTGTGGATTGTTTGAGTGTTTCTAGGAATTTGTCCATTTCATCTAATTTGTCTAATTTGTTGGCATACAGTTGTTCATAGTATCCTCTTTCAATCTTTTTTTTTCCTGTGGGGTCACTATTAATATACCCATCTCATCTCTATTTTTATTTGCGTCTTCTCTCTTTTTTTTTTTCTTTGTCATTTAGCTAAGGGTTTGTCAATTTTATTGATCCCCTCAAATAACTGACTTTGGGTTTTGTTAATTCTTTCTATTGTTTTTTTTTTATTCTCATTTTCATTTATTTCTGCTCTAGTTTATGTTACTTCTTTCCTTCTGATTGCTTTGGGATTAGTTTACTCTTCTTTATCTAGTTCCTCCAGGTGTGCAGTTAGAGCTTTTATATTGTAGGTGTTTAGGTCTATAGATTTCCCTCTCTAAACCACCTTCCCTGCATCCCATAAGTTTTGGAATGTTGTGTTCTCATTTAATTCTTCTTGGGATATTTGCTGATTTCTCTTACAATTCCTTCTTTGACCCACTGATTGTTTCAGAGTGTATTTAACTTCCATTTATTTGTGAAGTTTCCAGTTCTCTGCCTGTTATTGATTTCCAGCTTCCTTCCATTATGGTCAGAGAAAGTGCTTTGTATAATTTTGATCTTTTTAAATTTATTGAGACCTGTTTTGTGATCCAGCATGTGATCTATCCTGGAGAATGATCCATCAGCACTTGAGAAGAATTTATATCCTGTTCTTTTGGGGTTCAATGTTCTGTATCTGTCTGTTGGGTCTAGTTCATTTATCATATTATTCAAGTTATCTGTTTCCCTATTGATCCTCTGCCTTGATGCTCTATCTATTGATGATAATGGTGTATTCAAGTCTCCAACTCTTATTGTAGAGACATCTATTCTCCCTTCAGTTTTGCTGGTGTTTGCCTTATGTATTTGGGGGCACCATGATTAGTGGCATTAATATTTATTATTGTTATTTCTTCTTGGTGAATTTCCCCTTTTATTAATATACTGTCACTCTTTGTCTCTTATAATAGTTTTGCATTTAATATCTATTTTTCTGATATTATTGTGGCTACCTCAGCCATTTTTTGGTTACTGTTTGTGTGGAATATATTTTTTCCAACATTTCACTTTCAACCTATCTGTGTCTTTTGGTATAAGGTAAGTCTGTTGTAGACAGCATATAGTTGGATTGTACTTTTTATCCATTCTGCCAATCTGTATCTATTGTTTGGGGAGTTTAATCCATTAATATTCAATAAGACTACTGTAAAGGCAGTGATTACTCTATTTCATCCTTTGGATTTTATATGTCATATCTTATTTTTTCTCTTTTTACATTTTTGGTTATCTTTACTGATTATCTTTATTTCTGTACTATCCTCCAATCCTATCTCTCCTCCTGTTTTTTTTTTCTTTCAGCCTGCTGAACTCCTTGTACTATTTCTTGTAAGGAAGATCTCTTACTGATGAACTCTCTGTTTCTGTTTGTCTGTCAATATTTTAAACTCTCCCTCATTTTTGAAGGACAGTTTTTATGGGTAAGGAATTATTGGCTGGTAGTGTTTCTCTTTCAGTACCTTAGATATATGATATAACTGCCTTCTTGCCTCCATGGTTTCTGATGAGGATTCAGCAGTTAGCTTTATTGCTGTTCCCTTGTATGTGATTAATCACTTTTCTCTTGCTGATTGTAGGATTTTTCTCTTTACCTTTGGCATTTGGCATTCTGATTAGTATGTATCCTGAGTAGGTCTTTTAGGATTTATTCTATTTGGAGTGGATTTTGCTTTGGGGACAGGTATATTTATATCTTTCCTGAGAGTTGGGAAATTTTCAGCTATTATTTCCTCAAATATTCTCTTTGTCCCATTTCCCTTCTCTTCTCTTTCTGTGACACCCATGATTCATATAACTATGCACTTCTTGTTATCATTCAAATTCCTGGGGCCCTGCTCAATTTTTTCCATTATTTTCTCTGTCTATTTTCCTGACTGTAAGATTTCAATTATTCTGTCTTCTTTCTCTAATTCTTTCTTTTGCCTGTTCAAATCTGCTGTTGTATGCCTCTAGTGTATTTTTAATCTCTTCTGTTGTGCCTGTAATTCCCATAATTTCTGTTGTTTCTTTTTATACTTCCAAATTCTTCTTTACTCTCATCTAGTGTTTTCTTATTATCCTTTATCTATTTAGCTATATTTTCTTTCATCTCCTTGAATTGATTTAGGCAATTTTTTTGAACATCTTTGATTAGTTGTTCCAAATTCTTTGTTTCCTCCGAAGTTTCAATTTGTCCCTTTGACTGGGCCATATCATCATGTTTCTTAGTATGGCTTATAATTTTTTGCTGGTATCTAGGCATCTGATTATCTTGATGAGTATATCCTGAATGTCAGTTTTTCTTCCATGCCTTGGAATGCAAGATCTATGAAACAAAGGATACTCGTTTATCTTAACAACTGCTCTACTCCAAGTGTCAAGAACAGTGCCTGACCCAAATATGTGAATAAGTAAATAACTTCCATTCTATTATAATTTGCAGGGGATTACTGTCAAATTTTATCTAATAGATCTACTATATTAGAATTTTAGTAAAAAAAAATGAATGGGGACATCTAAATTAGAGTGATGTTTCTTTTTCCTGAAATTAGGTATAATTAAATAAAGACCTTGTTCCAGAAAATAGTTAAATTTGATCAAAATTCAGTGATGGAAAGGAACACGGTAGACAAAAAAGAATGTTATTCTGAAAATGAAAAAAATTCTTGTGAATACCATTTCATAGTGGTTTTGGAATAATATCCATTATAGGTTAAGATTATCTCTACATGAAATTTCAGCTAAATTTAAATCTTTGGAAAAAATTAAGCCTTCTGCCAGTTCAGGTTATAAAATAATCATATACCTTTTAACAGATATTCAAAGTGTCTTGAAAACTTTCTGTTTGTTTTCCTATGTGTTAAAATCATCTAAGAACTTCTGTAGTTAGCAAGGCCAAAAGAGAAAGCCAGATTCTTAAAATTGTCACCAGCACATAGCTATTAGTGTACTGGAGGAAGAACAAAAACAACAAATTTTGTTAAGCAAAGGCTTTCTAAGCATAGAATTTCTAGGATTTTTTTTAATTTGTATATTTTTGCCCTATAATTCAGAAAATATTGAATGAGGGAAAATAATCCAATTAAAATCATCTGAAAACACCAGAACTATACTTGAGGAATATGCTTGAGGAAGAAAAAAAAATGTGTAATTTAATATGGCATGAATTTTAATATTGTAAATTTATCAATACATTCAGAAACTATATGTTTCATTTGCATTTTCTGTAAGAGCTACTAATCTAGGCAGAGTTCTCAAAGTATGGTACATTATGCTCTAGGTCTTCCTGAGACTCTTTCAGAGGGTAAATGAGGTGAGATCAGAGCTACTATTGTAATAACACTAAGATGTTATTTGCCTTGTTCACTGTGTTGAACATTTGTTCAATTGGTGCAAAAGCAACTGACAGGTAGAACATCAGTTGTCTTGGTATGAATCAAGGCAGTGGCATCAAACTGCCCTAATGGTCATTGTATTCCTTGTCTCCATGCAATTGCTAAAGCACATGCATTTGTGCATACACACACACACGAACACATGTTTCACTTAAGAATTTTCTTTATGAAAGCAGTAAATTATTATTTTATAAAACCATAATCCTTGAGATATTCCCTATAACAAAAGGAAGTACATATAAAACACTTTTGCTGCCAACCAAAGTACACTATTTATTCAAGGAAAATTACCATGTGATTGATTGAGCTGCCAGCTACACTAGCCACTTTTCCAGGAAACACCATTTTTGGAGAACACAAATGACAGAAAATATAAGACTATTCAGTCCTGGGTTTTGACAGACACTAGCTCATCAATGAATAAAGTGAGTCTTCTGCTTTAAGGAAAACAACAGAAAGTATTTGTTGCCAATGTTGAAATTCAAACTTTAAAGCAAGAAGCATTTTGAAAAACTTCCATTAGTCAATCTGAATTTGACAGCTTCCCTATAATTAAAGATTTTTCTGATGAGGTCAGTGGCGATATTGGTCATTATAAAATGCGTAACATAAAATATGTTTACATTTGTAGATCTATATGTCAGAAATCAATGAATGATGTTACAAATCCATGTCTGTTTAAAATAGCTATTCTGATTGCAAAATAGACCAAAAGATTTTAAGGTGACAGAGTATAGGAAGTTTATTAATATAGTTACAGATTTCACATCTTAAATAACTTTAAGAAACTATGTTTGGGCAAATTTTGATGGTGAGGCAATACATGTAAATTTGCATAGGTTATATGAACACGTGCCTATTTTATGCATTTCATTGCTGGGTTATATTGATATTTACATTCATTGTAAATATGGAAGACATTTATACCTATCAGCCTTGTTACAAATAGGTCAAACAAGCTGTAGGTTGAATTAAATTATCTCAGTGGAGAAAATAGGTTGACGCAGGATGTGTATCATTAATTCACCAAACAAAACACACCATACTTTTTCTTAGTGAGAAATTTATAAATTAAGATAATTAAGCTGATAAAATAAACTGATGGAATGACTTTTTCTGCTGTAAGTCATGTTCAACATATCTTTTAATATTATCATTTCTTGACATTTTGTATGTTTTCTGCTAATATTCTTGATTTTTAAGTTTGGAATCAATTTGCCAGTTTCTCACAAAAGAATTTGTAAACACCCAGGATTCTAAGCATGTCTCATAAAGAATATATGCAAACATGCAACCAGGTGATGTCTTGTACAATGTTAGTGAAATGCTTTCTGTTGGCTCACAGAGGATTTTGCTCCACTGATTTGATGGTAGGTTGGTCTAGGTCACATTTTAACAAGTTTCATTTCTGCTAACAGACATGTTATCGTTCTCCAGAGCTTTCTTCTCTGCACACATTTTCCAGAGGATGGATGATATACATACCTATATATATTGCAGCTCCTTTCCAATGCCAAGTATTAAAAAAGCAAGGTCACTTTTAAAAGCAGTCACTTTAGTATTGCTAGAGCTGTCTCCTTTAAAATATTGGCTAATGGATGGTTACTGGTAATTTTTAAAGTAGGAGAATTAGGCAGGGATTAAAGTGCCATAACATGATTGCCTTTTCATTTATTTTTATTTCCAGAGCTTTGATGAAGAAAATATCATGGCTCCTGGGAGCCCAATATTAAGATATTTTTATACTGTATAGATCTTGCAGAAAATATGAATACCCCATTCTTTAGGCCCTCACATTCTAAACATTGTAAATTATGCTGTAATGGAACTTTCAACTAGAGAGGGACACACACTTTAGAAGAGATCATCCAGTGCCTCTCTTCATATTCTTGACGTAGGAACAGAATGGAGCTTTAAGAATGCAGACAAATTAATACATGTTGATCATCCACAATGTGGCAGGCAATGGTGGGAAACAGAAAATTAACTTATGTGATTCCAAGTGATCCTTAATACAATTTTAATTATCTGAAATTTATAAATATAGAAACTAAAATTCAGAGTAGCTAAGTGACAGATCAAAGACATGCAAAAAGTATGTGCAAATTAAAATGCAGAGTTTTCTGTTTCCCCATACTGTTGTTATCAAAAACATTAAAAAATATTGAAAAATAAAATAATCAAAATCTTCAGCCAAAATAATATTTTTTTGTCTTCAATCTGGATACTCGCTTGATATTTAAATCATTGTAAAAAACAGCAATTTTAGTAGCATTTATTTTTGTCTTTTAACTCACTTTTTAAATTCAAAGAAATATGGTTTCATGATTTACAGAATTATAACTTTTAACTTATGCATAGATTTCCTTTTTATCAAAATACCATAATTTCTGTACCTATAGCCACAAAATGAAATATTTAGTCATTGAAAATTTCTTTTACTTTGTGTAGGTATTTCATGTACACATTAGTATAAGGTTTCCTTTACTTTACAGTATTTCTTTAGGGTTGAGATTACCATATCTAAAATACAAATTTAATTCTGAACTTATATTATTTCCAAAATGTTAGCACCAATCTACAAACTTATTAGTTCTGAATTAATTTTGATAAATATTCAAGAATGCTTGATATTGAAAGTTATATATATATATTTCTAATATCTAATTATAAAATTATATCTCTTAATTCTACTCTTGAGTATTTATGGATTTCTTTAAACTTGCATTTTCCCTAATTTTTCTATGTATTTTTCCTATATGTTTGTTTATATGTATGTAACGATCACTTGAAGTTTTCCTGAGATCAAAACATGCACCAGTTGCAGCATAATGATTTTATATATCCCATCATGTTAATGTAATTCTTAAAACTACCTTATGAGATAAGCATTATTTTCTGTATACTATTTCTCAAACCCAAGATGTCTTGTCATAGCCATCATTTGAATACAGCTCTGCATGATTTCAAATCCTGCTTTATCCCCTCCTTTAAAAGCTTTCTCAATTATCTATGTAAATCAAATATTTAGGCTAGCCTTGAGGATCCCAGTGATCCCTGGCAAATTTATACACAGAGTTATCTATGCCCCTACTGATAACTATGAGCTCTAACAATAAATATTCTAGGTATTCTGAAGAATAAACTTCAACAGTAATTCTGGGTTATAATTTTATGGTAATACTAACCCTATTTTGTTGCACTAAGAAAAAATTTTGAAGTTAACTTTAAGTTATTGTTTGAGGGGAAAAATACACTGTACTCCTGGCATATGAACTATCAGCCGTGTATGCACTGCATATTTGTAACTGACAGTGCCTATGGCTCCATTTAGGTCTATTTCATCAGTCATGTCATCTTCTGAAAGCACTAGAAATAGTGGCAACCCTGGAATGCCTTTTGAGTCATCCTTTCATAGTTCCGTAAGATTATGGAATATCCATTAACACAGATGACAAAGGAAATGTCATCTGAATTGAGTGAATAGATGCCATAATGCTAAAAGCTCGTTTCTCTCAACTGAAGGGGTCAAATGTGCAGCTTTAGGGGATGGAAATTTTCCAGTTCTCTATCTTATGTAGTCACAAATGATGCATATTTTCCTTACAAATTTGTGGGAATGAGTATCATCAACCACCAAATAGCATGACATATGTAACCAGATCTTGAAGTTGGCCCCCATTAATATCCATCTGTTTCCTACTGATGGTCTCTGTCTTTTAATAAATATCAGTTGCCTAGGAGGGTGAGGCCACAGTGAACTGCAAGGGCCAAGAAGGACCCCATAATGATAGCATGTTAGTGAGAAAGTGGAAAGGATTTCAGAATTCTGTATGTGACACTACAGCAGAGTTGGCAGAATGGGAATGCTGGTTAGAAGTCACATTTGGATCAAATCAGAGATTTGAAAACTCAGGGAGAACAGGAATGAAAATGAAAATGAGCAAATATATGATATTAGATATCACAGAACCTAATAATCCTTAAAGCAGTATGAAATAATAATATACCAAAATATACAGGGGAAATAGAATATTTGTAGCCTATTTCTTGTGTAAAATGCACCAAAAGCCCACTGAGCTGAGGGCAGACTTTGAAAATCTAAGGACTTGTATTGGATAGACCAATTTTTCTTGGAGGTAGAACATTTCCACCTTTGGAGCTGGTTAAAAATTCAGGATCCCACATCATAGCTAATGGATTTGGATTATTAGGGATAAGGTCTGGGAATCCAGATTTCAAGCAAGCTCATAGTTAACTTTTACTGAGATCCATTGGAATAGCTCAACCATTGAATGGTCTCAAGCTCTTCTTGACTCAATCATTCTCCCTTGCAAATTCTTCTACCCTAGAACTCACCATCTCCTCCAAGTCTATAATGTCTATGACGCAAAAAGCTTATACAATCTCCTCTAAGTCTACAAGTAAAGATGAGAACATGTACATAACATAGAGCAGCAAATATATCCTAAAAGAAAAGTCTTCCTTTGTAGCTAAATATGGCTTATATTTTCACAGCATGATCATTTAGGACATTGGAGATTAAAAGATCAGATTTTGGCAGCTAATTTTAATACATAATGAGTTAAATGCATTTTCTGAGAAAAATGGAAGTAAATTTTCTCACTAGAAACCTGGAGTCAAAAAGGGTTTAATAGATGTGAGGTAAAAAGGATTTGGATTTCTTGAAATGGGATCCAGAAATAAGGCTTGGAAATAATTTGTAAACAAAAATCTCACTTTGATAGAGTTCAGGTTAAGCCCTTTTAGTAAGTTCTAACAATACTCTGTGGCACCATAAAAAGTTCTCTCAGCACCACTTTTCTAAAAACCCCAACTTCATTGTACCAACTAGCTTTCAGGAAGAATTTTGCCATCAGTTTCCATTCCCTGTGCTGAAAATAAAAGTAAAATAATACTTTGTAAAATTGTAGAGTACTGCTTTGAAGTTTAATTTACATTCTTGGTAGCCATGACCTAGTTTTGAGTTCTCTTTTTGGTAACACATCAACCAGAAAACAACAAAACTACAATTAGAATTCAACAGTCAGTATGCATTGATGACCTCTATGAATTATAAATTTGACAGGTAACATCAATCAATTATATGATAATAATAATGGCTAATTTATTTTCGGTCACTATTCTAAGCAATTGAGTAATCTAAGCAATAAATGTAACAAAGTGTGCTGTAAGATTTCTGTAAATTATCTGACCACTTGAAAATAGCCTTCATATTACTCGACTGAGTAAAGTCGCTTGTGACAACTTTTGTTTTCCGAATCAAAGCAAGAAATCTGGCAAATGTGCAAAGCACAGTAGATAGTGACTGTGTTAAGGGGTTTAATTGTTAACAAGAATTGTGCTTGCTGTGACTGTAGATTTGATGTGTTCTTCCTTGAGAGAGTTGCTGGGTGTGAAGGGGGTACTAGCAAGTTATTGACATAGACCCTTAAGCTTTCAGAATTGAAAGGGATGCTTGCCCATCAGGTCCAAATCCTTTGTGTATCCTTGTGTTTATAACAAATGATTATGCAATGTTTCTTTTGATGACCTTAAATAATGGGGAACTTTTCTTAAACATCCATAATTACAATCTTTGATAAAACTACATAAGGGCAGTGAATCATCATCACCCTGAGGAATAATATAGAAGCCCAAAATATCACCCTTCCTTCCCCAGCCCTCTACTAGATATGAAGGCAAATGGAGGGCAGGAGGCCTGGAACAGATTCGGGTAGTAGATAAGAGTTCAGAGTATGCAACAAATTGCCACTGAATCGTGGCTCTGCAGTTTAGTAACTGGTCTCACCTTGGAAAAATAACTTAATCTTTATTTCCTCAGTTATGACTTGGAGATAATAATTATACCCACTTATAGGTTATAAGGATTCAATTATTAATAAATATAAAATGCCAAGTGGTGCCTAGCAAAAAGGAAGTAATCTATCTGTTAGCTAATATTATTTATCTCTCTCCATCACTAAGTCTGGTGCCTGGTAAAAAATAATAATTCCAGTCAATAAATGTGAGTTGAACTAAACTTTTATAAATTTGCAAACCAATTTTAAGTTTCTCCTTAAAATTTCAAAACAGGCAATTAAAAATCCATTCCTTTAGAGAATTTCCTGCAATTTGAAAGAAATAGATGATGACAAAATCAAAATATTAATATGGTTTCACTATCTTTATTCTATACTGTAGTAGGAAGTAAATAAAACAGAGGCTTTAAAATTACATGGACATGGAATGAAAGCTCACTCATTTAGAGCCATGTGATTCTGGGGAAGTTAGGATTCTAAGCCTCTATTTCCTCATCTGTAAAGATTATTGTGAGACATACCTTGTGGTGCCATTGTGAAAATTAACTGAGATCATAAACATATGGTATAGTGATTGGTCCACATTACATACTTAAAATTGATATTCTTATGTTAATTTTTGTTTATGAATTCCCAGATTATTCTAAATTGGCCTGCACCAAGACAGGGTTTATTAAAGCCAATTGCACATATTTTTTAATATTCAGAATCCCTTGTTTGTGCCAGTTCCAACCAGAGTCATAGACTTTTCTAGGGAGCAATAGGTAATATGTATTCAGATACTTTCTCTTAATAATATTAGGTGATTTGGGAATAAGAAATAGCTGCTTTACATTAGAGTAAAAAAACAGTATTTAATCAATCAATTAGATCTTTAGTTCAAATGACCTACTCAATATTTTACTAGTCACTCATGGGGCATGCATTTTTAAGCAGACTTTTGCTACCAGTGTCTCCTAAACACTTTACATAGAAGAATTCTATCTTTTCATTCAAAAATCAATGTATTTTACTATGGTCTCATTAACAGAACATATTTGATAGCAATGTGAACTTATTTTTTACAGAGATAAAACATAGCAAGTGATTTAACAGAGTAGAAAAATATTCCATAAGACTTATTGCCTCATTTAGCATTTTCATTTGCATAGTACTTCACATCTATTAAGAGCATAGCACTCATTTTTATTAGTTATCATTGAGTAAGGTCAATATTATTTCTCCCATTTTCCAGAGAAAATGTTTAAGTGCAGAGAAACGAAACGATTTTAGCCAAGCAAGTAAGAAAGTGGTGATTTGTGAATTCATTGTCAGCTTTAAAGTTATCTTAAATTGTTACACTCCCTTGAATTGCAAACCAAGTATTTACCTCATTCTCACCAGAGAATGGAGAGAAAAAGCCAAGGATCGCACTTTAAATTCCTTATCTTTCAAGCTCACTTTCATTTGATGGGGAATAAAATAGAAAGCTAGAACCAAGACTATTGAATATGCTATAGTCATATCTTTGAATCATTTCCCTGTTCCCAGGTAGATCATGCCTGCAGTACTCTAAATTCAATAGGAAATCACTAAATAGGAAGAAAATAGGGAAATGCAGTGGTTGATTTAGGACTGAATTGTAGACTAAAATATACTTATGTTGTTAGATTCACATTCTAAGTGTGTGTTTTCTTTAATTTTTAAGCACTTATTTCCATTTAAATCTCAAGGAAAATCTAAGTTTTAAATGAAATAACTAAGACTTGCTTTTGATAGGAAGTGAGAAAGTAATTAGCCAGAGATTGGCTTTATAGACCACCATATTCAGGAATAGAATTTTAAGCAAAGACACATAATCCCAGAGGGTATTTCATGGTTGAAAAAATGAATAACAATTTAATGTAATGGAAAATAGTTGCAGATTTTATAAGTAATAGGGATTACGACTATTATCAAAACTCAAAAGCAGAATTTCTGGGATTATTTGACATTCTTTCTAACAGTATTGCCTTATTTACTGAATTATTTAAAATTATGCCAGCTCATTAATGTACTTCGAGCACTTACTGTACTGTCAAGAAAAATATGTAGGCAAAGGGTAAGTAAAATTGTGATTAAAATGAATTAAGTGAAAGCATGTTTGAAACTACATTATTTTAATCATAATCATCTTCCTCACAATCCTATTTAAGTATTCATATTTTTCTGCAAGTGAATGGCTAATACTTTAGGGCACTAGTTATACTGAAATTATAATCTATTAGTGCATGATACACAGTACAGATAAAGTAAGAAATTACTCATGATCAAGTTATCACAATGATATTCATTTTAGCCCACATAATTCCCCTTTTCAGTTAGATCTAGATTTGTCTTTCCACGATACAGGGACTGGCAGACCCTCTTCCCACTTTCACATCTCCCAGAAAAATGTTCATGTAGAGTGAGAAAAAAAAGATGAGACAATTGAATGCTCATCTCCGTTGTGTCACAATATAATAAAACGACCTAGGGAAAAATTGTTTAATGTATTTGAAATTGTTTCCTCATCTGCAATATAGGAATAGTGAAACCCTGTACCTCAAAAAGGGTTATTGTAAAATTCATAGATTTTTAGCACTTGAATAATAATCCAAACTCCGTATCTAAAATCAAAGAAAATAAATGACAGATCGCTAGAAGTCATGGAATCCAGTGGGATTTGGCCCATGAATTTTAAGATATCATCCATTCCTAGTATTTTATTTTTCATTCAGGAAGAAGTAAAGTACTTTCAAAAAGAAAAGAAAAATGCTTCCCAAAAATACTTCTTTTCTTTATATCACCCAAGCTATAAAAAATTTTTATAATCCCCACTGTTAAAGGCCAATCTGTTGACCTGATGTCAAATCTGTTCACATTTAGAAGTGAGGCTGCAAAGGAAAACAGGGGCCTCCAAAATAAAATGTAAATAAAAATGTCTTCTATGCTAAATGTTTTATACTAGAGACCAAAAGAAGCCACTGAATGATTTAAAGCAGGGAAATTGTATAACCAGATATGCATGTATTACTTGGAGAGAGATTTGCAAAATGGTAAGAATAGAGATTCAGGAGAATATTCTGTTAATTCAATGAGAGATAATAGTAGCCTAATCAAGGCCATTGGCATGGAATCTGGAGAGAAGGGAATGTGATGTAAAAGAGAAGAGGTAAATGTGACAATATTTACTGATTTATTAACAGTGGAAGATAGGGACAAAGAAATAGTCAGAAAAAATGATCAGATTTATTGTGTAGGCAACTGGCAGTGTTCTTCCTGGAGCCCAGAATAAAATGATGTTTGGGAGATGGTCTTGTTAATGCATTCAATTTTGGGTTTGTGTAGGTTGAAGCTTCCATAGAATATCAAGCAGAGAGGTCTATTTCATATTCAATCATACAGTTGAAGATTGAGAAAGACATTCAGGGTGGATCTTTAGAATTGGGAATTATAATCATGAGGAGTATATCATCATCCTCAACAGTGAAAGAACTCCATTAATTAAACACATTTTCATTGATTGCTTATTATGTGATGGGCCTTGATCAAAATCTTGGGTATACCATAATAGTAAAGCAAATTAGCGGATACGACTTTTTGTTCTCATGGTTCTACCATTCCACTCAGAATGAGAGTATAGAGACAGCAAGGGAAAAAAGCTGAGGGCAAAATTATGCAAGGCCCCAAATTGTATAAACTTGGGGGAAAATCCAAAAATGTTGTCTGGAGTATAGTCTTTTTATTTTGCCAATTTTTCACTTTCTGTCTGATTTTAAAGTAATTACATGAGGGCTGTGATTTATCATTGAGCAAGGAAATCTCAACATTCTTTTAATTGCAAGTTCAGAGATCACATTAATTCCCTACTTTTTGTTACTCTTTCATTCATTGTTATTTTTATTTAAACTATCATTATTGAGTGCCTCTGAGTTCCATTCCAGCCATTGTCCTAGGTGCTGAGGATACAGAGTTTTCTAAAACACATTCTCTGCATATTATAGAGCTCTTCCTCTATAATAATAATCAGCTACTTTTTTTTATCATCATAGGGGTTTTTGGTGGCAGAAAAAAGTCACTTAATGGGCAATGTTTAAATTAAGGGAACAAGGAAAACAGAGTAGAAATTTAACAAATTACAAATAAAAACCAAAAAAGTCAACACTCAAGCTGACTTTCATTTTTCAGGTTTTTGTTGTTGTTGTCATTGTTGCTGCTTTGGTAGTAACAAATATACAACATACACTTTCCCATATCAATCATTCCCAAGAGTTATTAATCACATTTACTATGTTGTGGTAACCACATCACCTTTTATGACCAAAACTTTCCCATCTCCCCAAATAGAACCCCTACACCCATTTTTGCATTAATTCCCTGTTTATTTTACATTTTAACTAGAAATAGTTCTGCTTTTGATGCAGATAGTGAGGAGGCAGAAGGTGAAGAGAGGCAGGAGGGAGGAAATCTTTTTGCTTCTTATATCCTATCAGATTGATGACTGACTTGAGAGATGTGCTGTGTCTTCTATAGCCAGAATGTATCCAGTTGAGGTGTTTCTGCAACTCCTCAACATAATAAGAACTTGGGGACCTCTGAATTTAAATGTTTGCTGAGTCACATTAGTAGTATTTTCCAGATGCTGAACTTCACCAAAGAAGTGGCTTCAGCTTTCTGATGATTAATTACTTGAAGCACTGTAGAAGAAAAGATAGCAGTTGATGGAAAGACATTTTTCTTTATATACGATATTTCATTGTATGCCCTGCACTAACAAACAGAAGACATAATACTCATTTGTAGTTGATGATGATTGTTTAATTGCATAGCTTTTACGGTGTGACTGTGTAATCATGAAAACCTGGTGATTGACACTTCCTTTATCTGAATAGACAGATGGGTAAGAAAATAAATAATAAAATAATTTTAATAAATAAATTTAATAAATTTAATAAAATAAAGACAATAAATAAATAATAATAAGTAAAAGGATAAGGGATATGGGGTGTTTGGGGTGTTCTTTCTATTTTTATTTTTATTCTTTTTTTTTTGGAGTAATGAAAATGTTCAAAAATGGATTGTGGTATGAATGCACATGTATATGATGATACCATGAACCACTGATTGTACACTTTGGATGATTATCTGGTATGTGAATATATCTCAATAAAATTGCATTAATAAAGAGTGTGTTGTTTAGTTTCTGCATGTTTGTGAATTTTCCAGCTTTCCTTCTGTTATTGATTCCCAACTTCATTCCATTATTATCCAAGAAAGTGCTTTATATAATTTCAATATTTTTCAATTTCAAAAATTCTTTTTGACTCAACATGTGGACTGTCCTGGAGAATGATCCATTAGCACTTTAGAAAAATGTGTATCCTACTGTTTTGTGATGCAATGTACTGGAAATACTTGTGAAATCTAGTTCATGTATAATGCCATTCAAAATCTCTGTTACCTTATTGATCCTCTGTCTGGATATACAATCCATTGATGATGGTGGTGTATTGAAGTCTCCAAATATTATTGTAGAGGTGTCTATTTTCCTTTCTATAGTGTCAGTGTTTTCCTCAGGTATTTTGGGGCATTCTGGCTCAGTGTATAAATATTTATGATTGTTATGTCTTCTTGATGAATTGTACCTTCTAATAACACATAGTGTCCTTCTTTGTCTCTTTTAATTGCTTTACATTTAATGCTTAATTTTTCTGATATTAGTATAGCCACCTGCATTCTTTTCTGGTTGTTTGCATGAAATATCTTTTTCTAGCCTTTCACATTCAACCTGTTTTTAATTTGAGTATAAAGTATGCCTTTTGTAGACAGCATATAGATGGGTCCTGTTTTCTAATCCATTCTGGTAGTCTATGTCATTTAATGTTATTACTGTAAAGGCAATACTTTTTTCTACCATTTTGTCTTTTGGATCTTATTTATCATATCTTATTTTTTCTCTCTTTTTACCCTTACTGATAACCTTTATTTCTAAATCTTCTGCAAACCTCTTTCTCTCCTGTCTTTTCCTATCTGCCCGTGAATTTCTTGTAGAGCTGGTCTTTTGTTCACAAACTTTCTCAGTATCTATTTGTCTGAAGATATGCTAAACTCTCTTTCATTTTTGAAGGACAGTTTTGCCATAAATCGAATTCTTGGTTGGCAATTTTTCTCTTTCAGTATCTTAAATATGTCATACCAGAGCCTTCTTGCCTCCATGGTTTCTGCTGAGAATTCTGCACAGCAGAATTCTGCACTGCATTCTCCTCTTCTTATGGAACTTGTATTCTATTGAGAGGAGATAGAAAAACCAAAACAAATAAATAAAATATACAGCATTTTAAGCACTTAGCCAAATATATAAGAACCAAGGAAGAAGAAACAGTGGCTAGAATTGATTTTTACCAAATGCTCCTGGTCAAAATTAACTGGAATTTCCATGAACATTGGCAAAGCAATTTCTATCTGATATAATGTTTTAAGATTAATATAGCAAAAAATGAAGTACAGGTGGGGCAGGGAGTTCTGGGATGGAAACAGAGTAAAAGCGTTAAACGGGTGGTCATGGGATGACAATGAGAAAGTGACACCTAAACAAAGACTAGGAGGTGTGGAAGTAGTAAGCCATGTGGATGGGAGTCACGGGTGGAAAAAGCATTCTGGGAAGAAGAAACAATGAGTGTTATTGTTAGTCAGTAGAGGGTCTAGTATGTTTTATCAACAAGTGACTCAATGTGGATGAGTGAAATAAGCAAAATGGACATAATAGAGACAGCCACACTAGGGAATTAGGGGTAGAGCTAGAGTCTCATTGCTTGTTCCAAAATCTTTGGTTTTTACTCAGACTAAGACGGGAAGCCATGGGCAGGTTTCAGTGGTGGAATGACAGAGCTGACTCACGCTCTAACAGAAACACTTTGCAGTGTTGAGAACAGTCTGAAGCAGGAGGGTTGGGAGAGGGCCAACTGGGGGATAGGGGAGGAGTGGGAGAAAAAGGAAACTAGTTTGGAAGCTACTTCCATATTCCCAGTGACCTTTGATTGTTACTTGGCCCAGGGCGGTAGCGGGGAAGCTCATGAGAAGTACTCATATTCTGAGTGCATTTTGATGGTAGAGCTAAGAGAATCTGAAAATGAAGAGAATGTGAAATACAGAAGAAAGAGAGGGTCAAGGAAGACTCTTAAGTATTTTGTCCTGAGTTATCGCAGGCTTGCAGTTGCCATTTACTGAGAAAGTGGACTATTGGAGGAGCAGGTTAAGGTGTTGGGGGAATATCAGGAGTCCAAATTGAAAAATCTTGTTAGTCTTGGGTTAACTACCTAAAAGAGGATGATAGGATTAGAAAATCATCTGAAAAATATTGGGCAGGCAGGCAGTCTTCTCATAACAAGTATCATAATACTCTCTATATATTTTACTCATTTTTCTCTAAGTGTCTCTTTTACATTCTTGTCAGAATGCATGAATTCACACATATTATATTTCTGATTATGCCATCTTGCTTGTCTCAAGCTTGAGTTCTGGCACAGGTCTTGAAAAATATAATAATATGATCACTTGGAGTTTAGTCACAGAACAAGTTTAAGCTATGAACTAATGCTTCAGAGGATTTGACAAGGCAGGTTCTTAAACCATAGCCCCAGAATTCACCAATTTTTGGGAATCTGACATGTAAATTACTAAACGTTTATATAGATACAAAGCATTAAAATCCTCTATTTCTCATATCTTAAAAATATCTTATAGCAAGGTTAATTATTTTGAGAGTTTAGAAATGTCTATCAACTAAAATGGTTATATTATTGGGCAAATATGAAATTATATAAATTGCATATAACCAATTACATGGTCATGTCTTACTTTGAAAACAGATGATTAAACAACTCATTTTCACTCTTCATTCCCACCATATTTGAGGTTATATATGTGCCTGTTTTTCACCTTGTCTTTATTCTGTTTTTTGCGGTCATTTTGTCAGTGCTACACAGTAGCTTAGAGAAAACTAAAATTTAAGAGGAAATCATTAAATTCTTAGAGTTGTTCTTTCCCCATAGGAAATATAATAAAAATAGTATCTGTCTCATAACCTGATATAATTGCTTATCAGTCTTCACATTTTAAAATGGTGCTTAGGGTTAATGGATTTGTACACAACTTGCATGACAAGGAATTATTACATTCTTAACTTCTGTAGTCTCTTTTGCTGAGCCTGCTAAAGTCTACAATTTTCCTTCTACATATTATCTCTTCTGCCCAATTTTAGTCGATGTGAGTCTCTGCATTTTCAAATTGACAATTTCAGAACGGATGTGTGAGTGTGTGTGGGGGGGAGGGGAGAGAAGAATTTTCTTCAGATATATAACATGCAAACTTTAAAAGATACAAATTGTCTTCTGCAGACCATAGGATTTATGCATGCTTTGTTGAACTATTGATACACCTTCTTTAATTTCTCAATGTTTCACAAGCATAAAGCTGACCTGTGAATTAGAATCTTTAATGACAGTTAAATTCTCATGATGAAATAGAGATAGCAAATGAGATTTCCTAGAGACTTACTACACGAAAATATACTTCACAAATAGCTCTTGGGAATGCACATTACATACCAGGCTGGAATTTTAAAAGCATCTTAGAAACCAAAGCATTGTATTTTCACATTTCAGGTCAATATAGAGCCTTCTTTTGAGTGTGGCACTGTGAAGATCTTGCTGAGTGAGAGCCTGGCTTGCAGCCCTTCACAGGGAAGGACAAACTTGAAGAAATTTGCAAGAGTGAATTTTCTGAAAGGCGTGAACCTATCTTAATGTTGAGGCAAGTGAAACTTAAATCTCTTCCTCTTATTTATTTTTTCTTCCACTCACATTTTAAGAGAAGTTATGTGGGTTCTGTCACTGTACGGCAGTGCCTTTATTAAAAAAAATGTCCAGCAACACACTGGGTTTATAAACCTACCTCCTCAGCCCCTCTGGTTGATAAATCTTCATATTAAAAGTGGTATCTGTTACCTCCTGGATGCTCTGAAAATCAGAAATTAGACACTGGGAAAGAGGGAATGTGGTTAAAAAGTTTCTATGGAAAAGAAATAGTGAATGGTTTACAAAGAGAAAGTGTTTACACACCTAAGTCATGCTCTGGCAACAGACAGGAAACTCAGATTTTTTTCAGCAGAGGCCAAATCATTGCTGGTATGGTGTCTTGTATTTTTCAGCTCACTGGAGTATCCAACAGTGGGGCAGTAACACAGTAAATGACAATGAGTGGAAATCAGGTCCCTTTGCTATTACGTTGGTCTACATACTTGAAGATCTCGAAGCATCAGAAGAATCCTGCTTCACTAGTTTTTATGATCACAGTATAGGGGGCCTAGGAATTTAATTAAATTCTCATTCTAAAGCTGAGGTGCCTAGTAGAAAATCCCTCATGGTTAAGAGTAAGAAAATAAAACCAAGGACATGAAGTAAGTTTGACAATATCTAACATAATCAAGCCAAGAGAAAAGAAAAATCTGCAAGAGCAGTAAAATATTGTGGTCTCTATAATACTATTTGTCATGGGGCTTCTGCAGACTGTCAACACTAATAGACAGCTAATCATTGCTGTCAGTCACTGATGGTATAAAGCCTTGGTATTATTTGTGGGCATTAACATCTAACCATTCCATATAAAATTGAAAAGACATAAATTCCAGCAGAGGAAGAGAGAAAGTTCATGCACAATCTCCAGAAAAGTGTAATTTTAACCACTAGATTGTTATATTTGATCCTAGTGTACAGCAACATAAAAATCTCCCTCCCTCCATGCATGGAAACCTGACAATCATTATAGCTGACAATTAGAATGTGATATGGATGGTACATGTATTTGACATTGCTGCATCATTAGGTTAAAATGTCACTGCAGTTGGAGTTAAAGAAAAAAAAAATAGTACTAGTGTGAAACAGCAAGGGTGACTTTATGGAAAACTATCTGCAGTAGATAAGAGACCAGAGGCTATTGTGATAGACTAGAAGGCAATCACAATGGAGGAGGGAGAGGACTCAATTCCACTGAAGCAGAGGGTAGGAGAGTTTTTAAGGACTGGGGTGAGCTAATGGAAAAATTCTGGAGGGGAAGATCAAACAATGGGATGTCTCCATCACTTGATGTTACCCCCTGGGTTTACTGCTGAGGCCAGGTGGAACATGTTTTATCTGCATTCTGTAGGGCCAAGGTGAGGGAGGTCAGGGGCTTAGAAACCAGTTTTAATCAAGCTAAGGAGACGTTAAAGCCCTCTCGATCAGTTATACGATAGATGGAGGATTTCTTGACCTCTACTGTTTCCAGGATCACAGGGTTCAAGTAAAATTGAGCATCATCAGTTGCTTATTAAAACAATTTGGAATCTGGAACATATTGCTCTTCTACATCTTCGTACAGATATTCCTATTCTTACAGTATATCTATTCTTTATTATCTCTTTAAGAATTGAAACAATTCCAATGCAGTCATGCCATAGATCCATTCACATCCCCAGCAATGAGTCCAGCCCCTTACGATAGAGTATTATGGGTTGAATTGCATCCCCTAAAGAGACATGCTCAAGTTCTATCCCCAGTCATGTGGTTGTGACTTTATTTGGAAATAGGGTCTTTGAAAATGCTATTAGTTAAGATGAGGCCAAACTGGATTAGGGCAGACTCAATCCAATTGACTGGTTTCCATAAATAGAGGGGAGAATTGAATACAGACAGACAGACAGAGGGGAAATCTCGTGAGATGGCTGAGACATTTTCCACCACAGATTGCTGGCAAGCCACAACCAGAAGCCAGGAGACAGACACAGAACAGATTCTTCCTCACAAACTTCAGGTGAAGCCTGGCCTTGCCAGCACCTGGATTTCAGACTTCTAGCCTCTGGAACTGTGAGAAAATATATTTCTCTTGTTTTAAGTCTCCCTGTTTGTGGTACTTTGTTCCAGCAGCCCTAGGAAACTAAGACATACAGGGAAACTAGACTTGGAGCAAAAATTTACTTATCTTTGAATCCACCAATGGCTAGCAAACACAGTACCTGCACACAGTAGTCGTACAATATATGTCCAAAATTCAAGAACGCATCATGTGTAATGATGATAATAATGCTTATGTAGTGATGAAGCTTCTCTGTAAGGCAATGTTGGCTTCACAAAGCTGCCTCCTGTTACTTACTTGAAAGACTCCATAAAAATGACAATGTCACTTATGTAAATCTTCAGTTCCTGATTTCAATTCATGATGTATTTAATCTAGCCAGTCAAGATTTCAGTGCTCACATCCTAAATTAAGTGTGAATATTGCTTTCAGCCTTTATGACAACTTTAATCACATTATGGTTAAAGTTTTTAAAAATATGGCTGTTTTACTACTATTCTATTATTATTAAAGAAAAATGATGACATATTTTATTTGATGGAGTACATGTTTTGAATTTAGAGATAACCTAGTCAGAAATAAAGCCAATATGAGCTCACAAATGCAGTGTCTGTTTCAGAAGCCCCATTCACAATTTCTGCTACAGAACAAGATTGTCACAGATCTGGCCTCTGGTGAATTGTGCCTCTGTGAGGAGGATTTACTGCAATTGCTCTTGCAGTGATTTAGATTAAGCCACTTGCATCTTCAATTCACAAGCACTTACGAACATTCTCATTCAGATTTACTTAAAAGAGTCTCTTAAACTTCTGGCTGGTGTGTTGAATAATCACAGCAGATCATTTATTTTAAATGCTAGATGAAGTAAACTCTGATATAACCCTTACCAAATGGCACAGATGACATTATTTTGCTGCTGAAGTTTAGTGAATACCTGTTCTTACCTGATTTAAGTGAAGTTGGGTTTTGTAGGAATCATGGCATATATTATAGTGTGTCAGGTTTAATTTTTCTTCTTCTTCTTCTTCTTCTTACCCATTTTGAGGCACATAATTTAGTCCCCATTTTTGTAACAAAGAATTCTGAGAAGTTTGGTCCTTTCAGCAAAATTTGTTTTCAGACATTCTGGGAGTCCATCAGGGGTTATCTTTCTTATACTCTATCTTAGTTTGCCAGGCTTTATGACAAATACCACACATTGGGTTAGGTTAAAAAAAAACAGGAATTTATTGCCTCACAGTTTTGAGGCTAAAGGAACTTCTCAGTCCAGATATTGGCAAGGCTTGGTTTCTCGTGGAGTCTGTAGCATCCTGGTGCCAGCTTCCAGCACTCCTTGGGAGTCCCTGGCTTGCATGTCTGCCAACGCATCACATGGGATAGCTTCTCCTATCTGGCTTCTGTGACTTCTGGGTTCTCTTTATAAGACCTACAGTAATAAAGATTAGCACCTATCTTCATTGGTTGGGCCACACCTTAACTAAAAATAACATCTTCTAAAGGTCCTATTTACAATGGGTTCATACCCACAGGGATGTTGATTAAGATTAAGAAAACAAAATGTGTTTGTTGGAGTACATGATTCAACATACTACAAAGCCTGATGCCAGATGCCAAGTCCTTTTTGACATTTTCTTCCTCTTCTGTCTCAGCAACCCAAGGTTTGTGAGAAGCCTGGGATGCTAATGCACACAATCAAACAAATGCTTTGCCTCTGAATTTTCTGTTTTCTCTGATTGCCCCTGAAAAAAAGCCTGCAGACTGTCACTGTGACCAGCTGTGTGCCAGGAGCCCTACATAGGATAAAGCCTCTAACTTTGGCCACTAACTTGAAGAGAACAGCAGAGTGCTATCATTGTGGTTCGCTCTGTCATGTAGACCCCAAAGGAGAGCCAACTTATGTTCCCTGGATCTCTGAAACACTTTGCTGGTACAGATCTTTTGGTTTTTAGGTTCTGGATGAGTGGAAAGGGGCAGAAATGAATGAAGGGATAGAGCTCCCTCCTTTCAGGCATAGCTTATGTGTCTAGGTGTGACCTTAGACTTATTTGACCCATAGAAGAGTGATTAAGCCTAACAAAGGCATGGGTAGTGTGAAAGTTTGAAGCTATATGTACCCCACACAGATCATGTCCTTTTACTCCATTCCTGTGGGTATAGACCCATCAGAGGTGGGATCTTTTGATGAGGTTATTTCAATTGAGATGTGACCCACCTCATTCAAAGTCATTGTTAATCCTCTTACCGGAATACTTTATAAGAGAAAAAAGCCCCAGAGTAGTTAAAAGAAAGAACACCTAGAGAAGCTGAGAGAGGAAGCCACTGAAGCCAGAAGCTGGAAGCAATGAAACACAAGAGAGAAGGAGCGGCAGGCATCACCAGGTGCCTTGCTGTCTGACAGAGGAGCCCAAGTTCACTGGTAGCTGGTCTTCAGAGAAGGTATCCTCCTGTTGATGCCTTGATTTGGACATCTTCGCAGCCTCAGAACTGTAAACTTGTAAGTTAATTAATCCTCATTGCAAAAGCCAAACTATTTTTGGTATATTGCATTTCATCAGCTTTAGCAAACCAAAATAGGTTGGTATACTGCTCCCACAGGGAGGCACAGCAAGGGTAAGATTGTCATGTTTCTTAAAGGGGGGAAAGCAGATGATTGTAGCAATATTGCAATACATGAAGCTTCGTAACTCAGGATAAGAAGTTGTGCCTTTCTTTTTAGTGTGATTGAAACTCACTGAGTTTTAAGTAAAGGAATGAATTAATCTAAGTTATATTTTTAAAGATAGATAATTGCTGTGTGAAGACTAGATTGTATAGAATTAAGAGGAAAATAAGAGGTTGAGTTACAAGGGTTTAGTTCTTCAGGAAGAGGATATGGGACTGCTCGTGTAAGATAATAACGGAGACAGGGAAAGCGAGTGAAATGGGGATATGGTCTGTAGGTATATCAGCAGAAATTGAATGAGTTGTATGTACTGAGTGAATAAAAGAGAACTCAGTGATTTTTTTTTCAGAGCTCCTCCTTGAGATAGAAAGGATCATTAGGATGCTGGAGTAAGACTTTCCTTTCTGCTAATATCCTTAGTAAGAATAAATCTCAATGTCTATGAGACTTGAAAATTTTAAAAAAAGTTCATCTATTCTAGGGCATACAAAGTTATAGACAAAATACTTTTTTCTAAAATATAATATAGAATGTTTTTTATGTTGTCATAGTTTTTTTCCTTTTCCAGTTTTTCAAAAAATATAAACAAATACAAGTATTCTCCCTCCATGAAAATTAATTGTGTGCTTATATTCCCATTTCCATTTTTTTCTCCCTTTCCACTGTCCTTTCTTAAATTTTCTCTTCTGTATTTCCTTACTTCATCTTCAAGCCTGGCTGCACATAAAAGTTTATAACCCAATCCTTTCATTATCTCATTTGTATCCTCCACTTTTCCACCTGCCACAAAATTTGCCTTATGTCCTTTCATCTTGTTTTCACATTCTTAGTAGATTGGCAAATACTTCTTTCAATTAAATACTCTGCTAACATAATAGGTTTTTGGTTTAGGCCAATTTAAGAGAAGTAGGACAAGGAAGTCCACCTAATTATCTCTATTCTAGAGAAGACGGGAGTTTGCAAGTTTTCAGAGAAAAGTCAGTTGCTTCTAATTTCATGATGTGGCCCAGGCAATTTATAACATGATAAGGTACAGAGGAGTAGTTTAAGTGGGAGGAAGGATGGTAAGCTAAACAGTACAATATTCACATACAGTGTTCATTGTATTGATTTCTCTTCTCTGTTTCTACACTACTATATATAATAAAATTAAATGTATATGCCAAATGCAAATTAGAATGATTATTAATAATACCTATGTCATACTTTTCTTCCAGTTATTTTAGTAACACTATTCCTGCCTATATTATAGATATATATTTATCCCTCCATTTTCTATTGTTAGCAGACCATGAATTTAGAAAAGACAAAATGAACATGAAGGTGAACAAAGTATTGCTGTAAATACACATGCACACACACACACACACACACACAATCCACATCAGAGTACTATATAAAATATATTTTTTCCTAATATAAAACAGCTGGGTAAAACATGCATTCATTCATTCACCGAAATTTTACTGAATTCCTACTATGTAGGAAGCATTGTGTTGGGTATTTGTGATTCAAAATGAATAAGATAAACATGATCCAGCTTTCACTGGGCCTTTGAATGGAGTGGAACGTATTTTAAAAAGCAAGCCACTATTCCCATTAACTCCCTTGCAGTTTGGGAGGTGTAAGGAAACATTCAACCCACTGAATTCCTCTCTTCCTGCATTTCTAAATATACTCACAAGTCCAGAAGACTGAATGTGCTGATTTTCTCCCAGTGCTGTCAAAGAGAAAAGGCAAGTCTTAATTTAATATCTGTGAAGGTCTCAGATACTCATTATCTTTTGAAGTCTGGCACACTGAGCACTCTGGACAATGAAATACTTTTGCTTATCTTTTGTCATCTGAAACAGGATTTTCCTGGGCACATAATGCCTTTATATGAGCAATACCAAAAGGGAATAATAACATAAATAACTATTGGTGTAATTTCTTTATTTTCATATAAAATATTTTCATAAAGGATTATTTTCTATGTTATTTTAAAAAGTTGTTATTTCCCTTCCCACATATAACCAAGCATCACAAGTTAACACAGTTAATATAGTTAATATACTTGCAGTTGGAATTTTTCTACATTAAGGACAAAAATGATGCATTTGTTTTAAAAGAGTAACAACCAAAAGGAGGAAAAACATTTTCTAGTGTTCTAGTGCTTAATTGTTCTTTTAAAATGGAGGCCTTCCAGTAACTTTAATTAAACATTTAATAGAGAGTGCAGCCAGAAACTATATTTTCCCACTGAAATTAAATTGCTTCCCCCAAAGAAAACAGTGTGGGTGTGTAACAGGGTGGGCCAGAACTTCAATAGAGTTCTGTCTCCTTCCTTTTAGTGTAATTACTGACCTGTTACTAACACTCCAGGGAAAATCCTTTGGTAATTTATATTTCCAGATCACTCTTTCCTTTGTCTGTGACTATACTAAATACAGGATTAATCCTTTGTTCGGCATGTGCAGGCACAGATGCTTCAGCTCCTAATTCTTTATCTCATTTGGGGCATTAAAAAATAAGAGGCTAGTTCTTGCACGGATCAAGACTGTCCCCTCCGCCTCACCAGCCAATCCTATACCTTGGAGAGATCTAATTTGAGAGCCTTTCTGTGTCCAGAGGCTTGACTGGAGGAGATGCAGATTTTTACCTTCTGACCTAGGTCCTTTGTACATGTTTTTTACAGCTCTCGAGAGTAGCACTGTGCTCATATTTTCCAACTTCTGTCAATTCATTAAATGCTGATTTGGATTTTTATGGCAACATTTGTGTCAGATGAGAGTTACAGTAAAGTTCATCATCAAACCTTATAATTTTTAGGGCTGCATATAATTTATGGTTCCATTTTAAAATCAAATCCTCCATAATAAATTGCCTTAAGACTTTGCAGATATATCATGTAGTTAGCTTTCCCTTGCAGCATCATTTATAAAGTCAGGATATGACTTTATGCCTGAGGAATATATTTTATTTAGAGCATAGCAATGCATTGATGGATTTATAGTACATTATCTCAAAGGAAGAGTATGTCAGAAGAATAGTAAAACAGATAATAACCTACATCCCTACATAATGGCACCAGGATTGTTTTGGAAACATCACAGATTTGGGGAAAGACAAAATCAAATCTTTTTTTCTTTTTCCTTTCTTTCTTTCTTTCTCTTTTTTTTTTTTTTTTTTTTGGCTACTTGACTTGAATTGTATTATTAGTGGCTATGTTAAAAGATTTCCAATCTCCAGGTCTCATTTACCTTTTGTAAATTAGAAACTGAGTTCTTTGTTATGCATATTATGCCAGAGTTCTATTAAAGGATTCAACCGTTCACTATAATATTTTCATGACTGTTCACCTATCCTCCAATGTCACCATCATCTTCAATTCCATCTTTTTCATTGTCGTTAAAATGATGCATGTAATGTGAAACTATGATTGTGTACCCTCAACACTTTTTGAAGTATTCCAGTGGCTTTCCACTGCTTACTGGATAAAGTCCAAGATGAGACAAACAAAAACCTCTCTAATGCATATCATTATTCTTCCCAAATTCAAAATGCACCACACCTTAGGCTGTAGCTTAAAAAAACTATATTATTTTGTATCTTACCTCATTTCCTCATTGCTTCCATAAATATTTCTTGTGCACCAACTCTGTTGAAACTATGGTGTTTTGTATTGGGTGAGCCAAATCAGACCAGGTTTCTGATCTCACAATTCTTACTCTCTGTTGAAGACACATACATTAATCAAATAGTCACACACACAAAAATAAAATAAAATAAAATTGCAACTGTGACAAATAGCATAAAGAGACATACAAGGTGATATTTTTACCAATTATAGAGGGATTTGATGAAGTCACAGAAGTCAAGGAAAGCTTCCCTGAAGAAGGATTTCTGAGCAGAGATTTGAAGGATATAGATGTTTGTTTTGGAAGGACAGCGTGGGAAGAGCATTAAGAACAGAAAGAACAGCCTGCATTTTGTTCTGGGCCTCCTTTGCTTTTCTTGAGCTTTTTCCTGTGCCGGGCATTCCTTTTACCCATCCACTTCTCCACTTTCACCTGATGCAACAGTGATATCAGCCAGAAAACTTTCCTCACTCCTTTCTCATCAGAATCCTAACCCTTCTTTGTGTTCTCAAATAAATGTCACAGTAGCCATGTTATATTGGTTCTCTGTTATGGCACTTTCAACATTGTTTCATAACCACTTTTTAATAAGTATGATGCCCCCACTTGATTGCAAACTTCAGATGCATAAGTACAATTTCCTTTAATGTTCGTGTGTGGTAGGACATAATAGGCATTCAATACATACTTGTCGAGGAAGCACACAATGAAAGAAAAAGAAATAAAGGGGGAGGAGAAGGGAAGGGAAGGGAGAAAGACGGGGGAAAGGAAAACAAAGATGAAATCAATGCTGCTAGCCAAATAGATACTTCCGTTTTTAATTGAAAATCTATCTTCTCATTGATTAAGCTAAAATAATCCAACTTTGCTCATAAAATCATTCCTAATTTTTAAAGCCTGATATGTTCTCTTCCTACTTAAAACCCCAGGTATTCATACCTGTTTTGTGGCTTTATTTTTTTCTGTTTCATGTCACTGTTTTGTTGTTTGTTTGTTTTGTTTTTTTTTTTTTTTTTTGCATCTATCTATTCTTATGTGATTTCAAAATCCTTGAGGCTAGTTCTAGGTTTAGTCATCATTTCATTCAGCATTTCATATGTGTAATCTTTATTAAATTCATGAGAGAAAATAAAGTAGAATTATTTCTCCTTCTTTCTTGTCCCTTCCCAGACTAATATTTTCTTAACATTTTAGTCTACCTTATGTCAATGTCTCTCTATCCCTGTATTGATCTCTGAAACTCGCCCTGTCTGTCTATCTAACTCTTCCTTGTCTATAGTTCCTTGCAAAGAGTACAAACACAAAGTGTAAGATGGAGTCATAGGACAGAGTTCTTGGGTATGATTCTTAACCAGCATTTCTCAACCTCGGCAGCTATTAACATCATTATGGGTCAGATAATCCTTTGTCATGAAGGCTGCTTTGTGCACTGTAGGATGTTCAGCAATATCCTCTGCCTCTGCCTGCTAGATGCTGGCAGCACCTCCTCTCCTTATAGTCACTATCAAAAATGTCTCCTGCAGGAACAAAATCACCCCTAGCTGAAAACCGGTACCCTTAAATATCAAAAAGTACCAGTTTCCTCATACATAAAATAGGAACTTATGGGTTTTCAAGGTTTTTACTGAGAATGTAATGCATGTGAAATGCCAGCAAAATGTGGCAAACACTAGATGCTCAATGTTTATTATTACCATTAATTCAATTTTTTTTATTTCCTATATCTATCCCAGTGAGACTTGTTATCATAGCACCCTTTTATGCCAAACTGCTATATTGGTCCAATGACATAATAGAAGTTTTTGAAATGCTTGGAAGTTTGTAGTTGTGGTTGTTGATGGGGTAGGGAATGTCAAATCAGGTCCCTCAGATCTTATCCTCATGTAAGTATGATTTAAATTATTTTCCCCCAAAATATGACCTTACATTTGTCTGCTACATTCTGGCCCACTCATGCTGATTGTGAGATTTTGAAATGAATCACAGTTGGCTTGATATTTCAGCATGTGGGAGAAATTAGAATCACTGGCAAATGATACACTTCTTCTTTTAGATCACTTATAAAAATGTTAAATAAGGCAAAACATCCTCCAAAGTCCCAACTGCAACTCAGTTCTTAATTTGTGTTAAAAGCTGTAAATGATTCCCTCTGACCACATTTGTAGATAACCCCTGCATAAGCTACTGTAAGTATCTCCTAAGGCAAACATTTTAATGTTTCTTTTAACGTTTTCATTAAAAGAGACTTTTCCAATCAAATAGAGTTAAAAAATTCTGTAATCTAAACAAATATACCTAATTCTGTTCTAACCTGCTTTCTTAAAACTGCATAATATTGTTCCATAAGATCTGTATCCTTTTTATTTTCCTGAATTGTGGGTTTGGCATCTCAATTTCTTTAAGTATAAACTTATATGACTTATTATAGATTCTTATTATCTTTCTTCATTAAATTCATGTCAAATTAGTGGTATAGATTTTCAATTCTTTTGAAAAACCATAATTAGTGTTAATGACATCTATATTGCTCTTGTTTGAATATGAAAGATATAATTTTCAAAGCATATGTCCCTAAATTGGTGGCAAAAATAACTTAATAAACTTGATTGATATTAGACATATGTTCCCCCAATTACTAATTACAGGATCATTTTAAATTCATAAAAATAAAAAGTTTTTACTTTTATCCCAGAAGTTTAACCCTTTCAATATGTTGTTCATAATTTTCCTCTACTCTTCCATACAGTTAAGTATTTCCAGGTTTTGTGTTTTGTTTCTAATTTAATTCTAGACTGCTCATCAAAGTAAAACATTAAGATTAAGGAAGAGTCAAGCAGAGATATTTTATAGGTGAAGAGAAATGAAGACTAGTAGTTTTAAACTGGGAAAACTATTCCCAGTTTAAAGGCCCAGGGATCCTTCCCTAAGGGCCTTGAAGACTGTACACACAGCAGCTTGTGTGACCTATGTCAAAGTTGACCTACTCTCCTTGTAAAATCCTAAATGTGATCTATAGCTTACCTCCTTCCTGAACTCCCTGAGATACTGTTATCTACAAGATAACCTCTAATCCTCCCCTCTTCCCTGTTGGCTACAATCGATCCTTCCCTGTCACAAGACCCTGTTCCCATGCTTACACGTTCAAACCCACTGGAATATCTCTATCTCGAGCCCCTATAACTGACTTGATCAGCCCCCTCCAAAGTACAGAGTACATTCACACTGAGCTCTGAACTAGCCGCCATTTGGAGCAGCTCTTGACTTCAATCACAGCAGCTTAACTGACTTTCTGATCCATTTCCCTGTAAGCAAGCCCCAAATAAAAGCTTACATCTCAGACCATGCCTGGTGTCTTCTTTGGCCTCACAGCAGCAAAAGCCCCCTTGGGCTGTAACATGCCTCATTCACAAATGAAACAATAAATACTGTAAAAAATTATTTTTAAAAGTTTGCAAAACTATTTCATTGTTATGACTTGAATATTTTCTTGTTCTTCACTGATTTCCAGTTCAATGATATTTGCAAACCGTCATTGAATCAAATATCCTTGGAAGTACAACAGACATAAAAGAAGCCTTATAATCTAACTTTTTCTTTTCTCCTTGGGAGCTGTTTATGTGATAGAAAACCTCACCTTCTCTGCAGATGCAGAGTGTGCACTTCTATTTGTTAAACGTATCTTCCATGTACTCCCAGTTTCTTTATAAATTCTACCAATGTCTTTAGCTTTGATCTCTACCTCAACATAGGACTATTCTTCAAATATTGAAAGCATCCATCAGAATTGATATCTCGTTTTTTCAATTGCTTTAAATGTAACAGTTTCAAGAAATTCAGCCTAATTATTTCATATAGGAATATTCTAATTTACTATTATTATTATCCTTCTTATCCCTCTAAAAGTTAGTACCCAGAATTGAGCACAATTTTCCAGGAATGGTCAACCTTATGAAACATTTCTACTCTTGTTGTGGCTATTGTGATTATGTTTATGAAGCCAGTGTAAAATTTTATTAACTTGGCAAAAAAAAAAAAAATAATTTCAATTAATTCAATAATACTAATAGAGATTCTAGTTTATGCTAGTCACCAAAGACATCAATCCTGCTTTCAGGTATATACAATAGGATTAAAAAATCATGTAAGTGAGAACTAACAGGGAAAAGAAAGAAAAATTACTGTTTTTGGAAATTGGAATAAGAATAAGGGTTTAGAGTCTGATCTAAATTTTGGTGAATGGGTGTGGTTCATCAAGGAGAATGTACGTGAAGGCCATTTTATATTGGGGAAATAAAGTGCATAATGGGAAAGGATACCACAAAATGCATGATTTATTTTGTAAAACTATACATAGTTGTCTCTTTCCAGGATACAAATTATAAGGGGGCAGAATGGCAGACAAATGATGAAAAGGGTTTTTAAAATATAGTCTACATTTAACAATCTCTTGGTAAAAACTGTCAGAAAATGCAACCCAGATCAGTTTAAGCAAAATGTAAAGCTAAAACTAACCAAACAACAAATAACACAATAGCTCATGATTTTATTTAGCTTTAGGCACCACCAGGGAAGTCAAGACAGACCTAGTGACCATCTCCCTCCTTTTATATTGTGTGGAGATACTTCAATATGTTTCCATGTCATAGCCTAGGGTAGACATTAAGTCTAAAGGAATAGCTTGAGCTTACCTTGAACCCAAAACTGGGAACAAGCAGCCCAGGTGCCTGTCAGTGCAGGAACTCTCAGAGGCAGGGTTCCTTCCCCTGGGGTCATGTAAAATCCCTGCCTATGGCAGCACAGTTTTGTCCCTCCTCTCCCACATGAAGTGGGGTGTGCAGAACTGCCATCCACTGATCTCGACCCTAGCATGATCCTGACCCTAGCAGTTGGCATCCCTGGGGAATTGGCCATTGTCAGACCCCGGAAAAAAAAGTCTAACATATAGAAGGAATGTCTGATCCAGGGGCCCTGCTGCTTATCTCATAGATACCAGGTACACCATAAACTAAGGGTTGAAGGCTGTTTTAGAAATCCCAGTCATAGTGGCGGCTAGACCCCAGGGGACAGATAAGGGAAGATCAGATAGGTCCATAAGATGAACGACCACAAACAAGCCAAAAGGTATGCTTCCTCCACATAGATAATACAGTGCACATCAAAGAAGAGTAGTGTGTTAGAACCCTAGTAACCAGTCAGCTCAGAAGTTGATAAGCCCTCACCCACTCAAAGCACAGGACACCCTTCCCTCCCCACGCGGGTTTTTCCTTTAAAAAATGCTGCTCTCAGATAGAGAGCTGGAGCCATTTTTCTTTCTTTCTTTTTGCTGGTTCCCACCTGCTTTCTTCTGCTTTCTTTCTCTAATAAACCTTAAACTCTCTACTTAAACCATGACTCATTGTGTTGTGTGGATAAATACTAAAGTAATCGATTGCTGAAAGTCTCTGTTGTGCCTGAGCCTGTGTTCCCATGATGACTTTGTCACAGTGAGCAGGGTACACAGGAAAATATTGAATGGGTTGATTTTTTGGTGGTTCTTTTCATTGCTCTTGTGTTCCTTTTGTGCAGGAGCACCTTAGGCAACACAAGACTCATGACTTCGTGAGCTAAACTGGAGTGTCACCCTGACCTACCAGCTCAGGTACAGGTATTGACTCAGGGATGGATCTAGGGTATGCTGTCTGTTCTCTGGGGGAAGGGTGAGGATAAATGGGACTTTGAGAACTGCACCCACCCCCACCCAACACACACACCAAATGCCAGGGAGTTGATTAGCTGCTTCCCTGCTGAGATTATTGGGTTTGGGGGTTCCACCAGCTTGTCTAGCATTCCTCAGGCTCATAGCCTTATACATCTTTTCTTATCCTCAAACCAGGCATACTTGCAATTGGACCATCCAGACTTATCTTGAGATGAGTGTGAGGCTGGCCCATATTCAGGAGATTATTAGAACTCAAGATATGGACACAGAAGTGAAAACAAAAGTGCAAGCTTTTATGGAGAAGGAGATAATGGGATATGAAAGCTAGGTATAGACAGAAGCCTGGAAGAGATCTGCTCTCATGGCTCTCCCAACTTTATGATGAGGGCACCACTACCACCATGATCAATTAGGATGAATAGAGGAATCTTGGCTGCGTCATGTCCAATCCCATCCTCCAACAAACTCTTAATCAATTGAAGTTAAGGGAGGAGGGGGTGGGGTTGGAGGAGGAGTGGCTGACAGCATAGTTGCACAGCTTCCATTCGACTGGATCTTTCAGGGAGTCAGACTAACATATCTACTGTGGTGACATCCTCCTAATTCCAACTTAGCCTCGGAATAATGAAGAGGAAGTCATGGTTACGCTGCAACAACCAGATGTTGGCACATGGATATTCTATCCTCACTGGAAGCATTTAGCCCCTCACTAGCGGGGCATTGATGATATTTTTAGAGAGGGACTCCCTGAGTGAGTTGACAAACTGGTTCTTCTCCTCACCCTGGGCTTCCTCTAGGAGATGAAATTAAGCTTATTATTCCCTCTCTGCTTGGAGCAAGGAATCCAGTATTAGGATGGTGACCGCCATGGTAATTGACTGAAGAGCCAGACTGGTGAGTGGTAGGTACCCAACTATTAGCCCAGCAAATCTTGAGACCCACAAGATGGGACAGTGGCCAACCCTTTCACTTGGGATCCCCACTTGCCAAGCCATGTTCTTATGGCTACTAGAGCAAGGGGTCCCAATGGGCACCATAGACAGGATCTCCAATGGAGAACTTTGGGAAAAAGTACTAAATTAGAAGGAAGATCATGGGCTCAACAGAACCATCGATTCCTGACAAGCTCCCTCCTCAAAGTACCAAATATGGGTGGGGGGAGAGGAGGAGGAACCTGAAGATCTCTCATCTCTTCCTTCAGCCCAACCTAAGTGTCTGACTCCTGGGAGGGACCTCTTTGCCAAAACTTTAATAAATTAAAATTGGCCTAGAAATGGGGCCCTGACCACCCTGTGGAAGCCAAAAGCCATATGTCTCAGTACATGTCCAAGTTGAGAGCAGTGAACAAATCTTTTTTGCTTTTGAATATAGGTGCCCAGGTCACTGTCATCCAGGAGACACAGAGAGGAGGGGGCAACAAACAGTGTTGGGAGGTTTCAGACATTCCACATGGGTGTGTGTCTGGGAGGTTACCTCAACCATGAGAACTAATTTATTTGGCCTGTTGAGGTCCCTGTGGTCATGTTTCCCACCAGGGAATGCATTACAGGGATTGATATCTTGCACCACTGCATATCATAGATATAGCTGTGAGGATACACTCCCCCAGGCCAGGGAATTCTGGCCATTACTGTTGGGTAATCGATGGACCGTGCATACCCAGTGCTCCAATCTACTCACTATATTGACCATCAGCAGCAATACTGTCTCCCTGATGGGGAAAAAAACATTACTGAACTCATAAAGGACCTTCAAACTGTGGAGTCCTCTCTCCCACCATCTCTGTTTATAATAGCTCAGTGTGGCCAGTGAAAAAGTGGGTGAAGTGAGGTGGCTTACTATAAACTATGGATATTTTAATACAGAAAAGCCCCCTTCAGCACCCACAGTCCTAGACATTGTGCTGTTTGCATTTGATGTCAGCATGTTCCTCATCTCTGTATCTTCTTGGCATCCCTATAACAGGTGATGTGGAGAGCAGGTACTTTCCACTGGGAAGCAGAAGAGGAGCAGACCCTGCAAGAGGTAAAAGTGGTTGTTTCAGCTGCCCTGACTCTAGGATTCTAGATCCTAGGTCACCATTCAAGCTACAGGTCTCCTCCACCCAGACCCATACTGACTCTTCCCTCTGGCAGAAGGACAAAGCAACAGGATTTCTCAGATCCCTGGGTTTTTAGACCAAAATGTTTCCAGACATAGCCACTACAACTCCTTTGAAAAGTAACTTCTGGTGTGCCATTGAGTCTTGATGGAAACTGAAAGTATTACAGAAAGCTCCCAGGTCCTCCTAAGGCCAGAAATCCCCATAATGTCCTGGCTCCTTGATAATCAGATCACTCATCCTGGCATGGCCCAGCAGCGGACTATTATCAAATGGAAGTGGAATATTCAGGATTGTGCTTGGCTAGGTCATGCAGCAGAAGCCCAGTTCGACAGTAATCCTTTGTTGCAACACCAGATGAGCCCCCTCCTCCCTCACTGAATTAGCATCCTGGAGACCCCAACTCAAGAATGCCTTACCAGATGCTAAGTGCTAGTACACTGATGGATCAGCCAAGTTGAAACCATCTGGCATCCATTGAGTGGCAGCCACTGTCTCCCCTGCCTCAGGAAGACAGTGGAAAAAGTTCCCAATGGGCTGAACTGTAAGCATTTCTCTTATCCCTGGAACACTTGGACCCAAGCACTCTTATGTACTTGTTTACTGACTCATGGGCCCATGCCCAATGGCTTACCAATCTTGTCAGGTTCATGGAGAGAACATGATTGGAGAATGAAAGTTTCCCCAGTATGAGGAAATCATCTTTGGAAATAATTAGCAGCATGGAAAGACATCATCAACATTGCCCATGTTGATGCATATGGTAAAGGCCTGTATCATGATGAACATTATTGGAATGACCTAGTCAACAAAGGATGTGCTGAGCTGCTTTTTAGCACTGAAGAGGTAAGATATTTTCCTGAGAGAGAGGCAGAGGATGAGGACAACAAACTTACACTTGATGACATCAAAAAATAGCTAAATTTCCCATGGCTGCTTCCACTGCTTGGTAGATTCACCAGTGAATTAGACATGGACATTCTGGCACCATGTAATTATGGGTCCAGGAACATGGAGTACCTCTCTTATTAAAAGAAGCTCGATCTGCTATTTACCAATTGGAAAGATATCAACTACAATACAAAGCCCAAAAATGACATTTAGGGCTATTGCCACGGGGACCCCACAGGCCATTCATGGCAAGTGGACTACATCAGCCCTCTCTGGACATTCCAAGGCATGTCTACACCTTGGTGTCTACACCTTGGTCACAGTAGACAGCTATTTGGGCTATGGCGTTGCCTTTCCAGTTTGTTGTTCACATGGAGTACGTACATGGGTTACCTTGGAATAGTGACTCTGACATCCCTTCACATACCTAGATAACATCTCCTTTGACCAAGGGTCCCATTTCACTGCACAGTACACTCAATGATAGACCTAGACTTATGGAAGTAGAAAGACCTTCCACATAAACCACCACCCACAGGCAGCTGGCATTGTGGAGAACTTTAATAGCTGCCTAAAAAAGGAGTTTTCCCATCTCCACCCTGATAACTCTCTTATTGGACTGTCCCCCTTAGACTCTCTGGAAAGCTGAACTCAGAAAAGAAATAGGGCTTTATCCCCCTTCCTAGCACAGGGAGGGGATTAGAGTGGCAGAAGAGCCCAGGCTTTGCTGCATGTCTACTCTTACGCCCATCAAGATGAGGATTGGCCCAAAAAGGCAATCAAGAACACACCACTGATGCAGTCTTTCTAGCCACTGTCAGAAAATCATCCACTTTTTACCATATTACACCCTCCACATGATTGCCAGTATAGTTGGAGATTACGGCTGCCAGGTAGATGGGGTGAGATGATGGAAACAGGCCTAGAAGTACTTAACTCACATGGGGTGACAATCCAGTGGGCTGGACCTGTGAGGCCTGCCACATATGTACTGCAGGTTAGTGGGTTATTCCTACCCCTGGTTGGGTCACCAGTTCCTTGGACCATCATAGGAGATATTTGAAGAGTCCAAACAACTCCTATCTATCAGGCAGGGGTAGAAGCAGACCAGAAGATATAGGTAAGGCACTCATATGAATGAGAAAGAGGTGAGGTTATAGCTCAAGGCAAGGAACAGACAGACTGTGTGGCCTTAGAGGGAAAATATAAGTTACTGCAAATAGGCTGAGAAAGGTGGTTCCCATGGGAAGTGGTTGTAGGACCATCCTGGCAGGACTAGTTACTGCTCCCTATCCCCCTTCCTGTTTCCTAGAGATGTGGCCTGGTGGCAATCTGGAAAGGAAACACCTTCATCAGACTGACCCAGGCCAACAAAGAGGCAGGGAACCTAACTGGCTGCTGAATCTACCATCATACCCCTTCTTCTACTTTGCTAATGCTGCTGGAATGCAAAATACCAGAAATGGATTGGTTTTATAAAAGGGGGTATATTTGATTACACAGTTACAGTCTTAAGGACATAAAGTGTCCATAAAAGAAGGGTACCTTCACTGGAGGATGGCCAGTGGTGCCCGGAAAACCTCTGTTAGCTGGGAAGGCATGTGGCTGGCATCTGCTTGCCCCAGGCTGTGTTTCAAAATGTTTTTCTCCAAAATGTCTGCATCAGCTTCCAATGGCCATCTTCAAAATGTCTGTCTCAGCTCCAGCTCGATATGAGCTCCTTCTGTCTGAGCTTATATAGTGCTCCAGTAAACTAAACAAGGCCCAGGCTGAATGGGCGGGGCCACACCTCCATGGAAATCATCCAATCAGAGTTATCACCTACAGTTGGGTGGGTCACATTTCCATGGACACTGAACCAATAGGTTCCAACCCAATCCACACTAATACACCTGCCCCCACAAGAATGTATTAAAGAATATGGCTTTTTCTGGGGGACATAAATATACAAACCAGCACACCCCTGGACAACCTGTCAGAATGCACCATTTCCTGATATAATGAAACTGGCAAATGGTTCAGTAATCTTTCTGCTAGTGCCACTAAGATGACCAGTGACTCTCTAGGGATGCACTGTGCCCCACCAGGGATTATCTTTTTTTTTGTGGTAGAAACAAAGTTTCCACCTTTATATCACTCCCTGCATGACATGTCATTAGATAGTGATGGGACAACACACCCTCGGGTTTCTGACTTGTCCCCCTGAAAATTCATAAGCAATCTGAGACTTCTCATTGAACTATCCCCTTCAACTTATTATCCTGAGCAAAATCTAATTGCCTGCAGGAATCCATGATTCTAGATTCAGTTGCTTTTGCAGATCATTACTGCCCTGGCTGGGAGTAATTGCCAATGAACACATGACATACACTCTGTCAGCCACCTTGGCTGACGTTGCTGAGTTCACAACAGGAGCCTTTTCAGACTCAGCAAAAATCATTAGTCTCTCTAGCCAAAGTAGTGTTTGTTAGTCACATAGCCTTATACCCCCTCCTAACCCAACAAGTAGGCATATGTGCATTGCTAATACTTGTTGCTATAGTGGTTAACACTTCAAAGTTGGTGGAATAGGAAGTGGCTAAACTCCAAGTCCATTGGCTGCAAAGTGTAAAAACAGTGTCTATGTGGGAGCTCTTCGGTGGTCTCTCAGGGGATAGAGGTGCATGGATGCAACCATTAGTCTAGACAGCCCTGATCACCCAGCTTGGAGTGATGATGTGTGTAGGTGAAGCTCTCCTAATGTGCTGCAGCCTCTAGTGTTCCCAAACCTTTACTGTCAATATTGCTGGGAGCTATGGGCTGATAGATCTGACCTGTCTCTGACTTTGTGTCAGAGATGGATGTGGGCTTATGTTGTGGAAGTCAGTGGGCGGAGTAGGCTAAGCCTGCTCTAGAGGCAGAGGGGTGAACAGCTGAGGAAGTCATGGACACACCTAGTGCCCACTTTCCAGTCTTTGCTTACCCACCTCTGTTTCTACTGTGTGCAGATGTTTCAATATGTTTCCATTCAGTAGCCTATGGGAGACTTTATTTCTGACAGACTGGTCTAACCACACCTTGAACCCAAAACTGGGAACAACAAGTAGTCCCATGTGCTTGTTAGCACAGGAGCTCTCAATGGCAGGGCTCCTTCTTCCTGGTGTTGTATAAATACCCCACCCTCAGGCAGCACAGATCAGTCTCTCCTATCCATCGAAGGGACTTGTTGCTTAGCTGCCATCCACAGACCCTTACCTGAGCAGTTGGCCTCCCTAAAGAACCAGCCACAGTGGAATCTCTTCCTCTGCTCTTTTGGATCCTTTGTGCAGTTAAAATAATAAAGCAGTCATTTGCTGAAAGTCGCTGTTTTGCCTGAGCCTGTATTCCCACAACAAACCCTGAAGCAACTCATTCCACAAGCACCACTTTATCCAGGGTCTCACATAAATCTACCAGAATCTGATCTCTACTTCTTTCTGTTCTTCCTTCCTTCATGTAACTAGAATCTGCTTGTGGCAAGGCTGACACCAGTTCAACCCTACATCTTTGCACTGCCAATCTTGGCAGGAAGGAAATTCCCTGTCTTCCAGAAATTTGAATGAAAGTCTTGGAACACACATTCATTGGTCCACTCTGGGTTACATGCCATTTCTTGAAACAGTCATAATATCTGGGGGATGGGATATCCTATTTGGAAAGGCTTGAATCACAAGTCCATACTCGCAGCCAGGGAAGGGGTGCAAATTTAGGGTAGGATCAGTTTATGCCTCCCCCCTCCATATATTCCATTTCTGATGGCTAAAGGAGTAAGAATCGACTTTTTTTTTTTTTTTTTTTGGTTAAAAGTACAGGAAAAGAGGACAAATGAGACACAACTTGTTTTCTAGGAATATGTCAAGATCATCCCTGTTATGTGAGCAGCTGTTTACTTGGTGATTATGTGTGAGGCATTACTCATTATCTATAATTCTCACTAATACGCTATAGATAATTTCATCTCCATTTGACAGTTAAGGAAAATTAAAGCTCCCCCACTGCATAAGGAGAGAGGTGGAATTTGACCCAGTCAACACAAACTAAAAATCATTATCTTTTCTATACACTACAATGCCTTTGCAAAATGATTTTAATGTATTTATTTGAAGTCATCATTAGCTTTCCCAGCTTCAAGAGCATGGTGTAGATCAATTTTTATCAGCTTTGGCTAAACATTGAAATTACCTGGTGTGGTGGTTTGAAATTATAAGTATCCTAGAAAAACATGTTTTTAAATTTATTCCAGTCCTGTGGATGTGAACCCACTGTAAGTAGATCTTTTTGATGAGGCTACTTCTGTTAAGAATGTGTGGCCCACCCAATCAGGATGTGTCTTAATCCTTTTACTGGAATCTTTTATAGGCAGAGTTCAACTCACGCAGCCCAAGAGAAAGCCACAGGAAGCAAGAGGGTGCACATTGTAGAAACAGGAAGAGAAGGGATAGACTAGGAGATGCCACCATGTGCCTTGCCATGTGACAAGCTAAGGACCAAGGATAACCAGCAGCTGGCCCCAGAACAGCACAGTCTTTGGGGAGAAAACATGACCTTGATGATGCCTTGATTTAGACTTTGTTTTAGCCTCAAAACTATAGCTAATAAATTCCCATTGTTCAACCCAACATATTTCATGGTATTTGCTTGAGCAGCCTAGGAAACTAAAACACCGACGGATCTTTAAAAATTACTGAGTACTGGGTCTCATCCTTAGAGATACTGATTTAAATTGGTATGCAATAAGGCTTTGACTCTAGGATTTTTGAAACGTGCTCACATCATCCTAATGTGCAGTCAAGTTTAAGAACCGCTGGTGTAGAAAATAAAAATTCCTGACATTGGAATCCCACTATATTGTGTATCTAGGATTTATGGGATTCTACATTAATATTTAAAAAGCCAAGTCGTGATCCTGACCATGTTTAATTTTACAAAATGGCTCTTATACCTTGTTGCCATCACTAAAATATGCACTGTTTCTTTACATGGTTATTTTATTAGGCAAAGTTGAATTAAGTGGAGAGGAGAAAGCCCCTGCCATATAGCAATTTCTCTTCCTTAGCCATAGGGCAGTTTTTTTCAAAGACTGCAATGGTTGACAGAGACTAATCTGAGATGGAAGAGGAAACCGAGAAAATGGCTTTTCTCTATGCATTTCTCCCAGAGTATTACATTTTAGCTCCAACTTGTCCAGGGAATCTTAAATCTCAGAATGCTAAATCAGCATTCCATGCATCACACTGGGCCAGGTCGTCCTCTGCAAACAGGTCCTGCATGTCGAGAGAGCAGGAACCTGCCTTCTCAGAAACCCCTATACACTCTAGAAATGTTGCATCGGTTTCTGTCACTCACAAGTCCTGTCTCCTTTATTGAATCTGGTTCTGAGAACAGAGATAATTATCTCCCAAAGTCTGAAATGGTGAAGCACTTTATTTCCCACCTAAATTAAAAGAGGAACTGAGACAAATGCAGTGATGTAAAATCCAGTTGATGAGGAGCTTAGCAATGAAATAAAGTCAGACTTGGAGATAAGTACAAATTTTGTGTGTGTGTGTGGCTAGAGTAACTTATAGAACTCCTTGATTGAGTGAGTAAAAGCCATTTAAATCTTTACTAAAGAAAAAATCAAGTCAGGTCTTGGGTAAAAATAAGCTAGTTTTATTCTCGAGCAGTGTCATACTTCACTAGGACAGAGTTTCAGAATATGTTCTTTAAATGTATTAAAATGTATGATACTATACAGTATGATAAATGATATTCAGAGTGTCTTATAAATTCTTACAATAAACTACTAAAAATGCCAAAGTTTAATGTATTTCCTCCTTCCCCTGTAGCTGCTATTTCCACAAAGAATTCATTCTAACCTATTCTAAGTTGTATAGACGTTCGTTAAATATTTAGTAAAGTGTCACTTTTTTTCTGAGTCTGATAAAAGTAAGACTTTCTTTACTGCTTTAAACAATAAAAGAAGCAATATCACTAGCATCATTCTCTCCCATAGAACAGTGTTTCAAATTATCAAAATGAAAATATAAAACTTTCTTCTCAACTGCACTTATTCTGCTGACTCTGAACACAATGTTAACCTCATGCACAGTTTTAATATCATATATTAAAAACTTTATATAGACTGCAATTATTTTCAGTATGTACTTCAAGAGTTGTGTTATCTAATTTATTGAGAGTTGCTTTAAATTATGTAAAATTGCATACTCATTAAATAATTTAAGCAGGAAATATAATTCAAAATGCATTTTTTGGAGTATGATATAGAGAACACCAAGTCATTTAGAGGTTGTTCTAGTTTGCTAATGCTGCAGAATGCAAAACACCAGAGATGGATTGGCTTTTATAAAAAGGAGGTTTATTTGGCTACACAGTTACAGTCTTAAGGCCATAAAGTGTCCAAGGTAACACATCAGCAATCAGGTACCTTCACTGGAGGATGGCCAGTGGTGTCCGGAAAACCTCTGTTAGCTGGGAAGGCCTGTGGCTGGCAGCTGCTCCAAAGTTCTGGTTTCAAAATGGCTTTCTCCCAGGATGTTCCTCTCTAGGATGCAGTTCCTCAAAAATCTCACTCTTAGTTGCACTTGTGGTATTTGTCCTCTCTTAGCTTTCCGGAGCAAGAGTCTGCTTCCAATGGTCATCTTCAAACTGTCTCTCATCTGCATCTCCTGTGCTTTCTTCAAAGTGTCCCTCTTAGTTGTGGCTCCTCTTCAAAACATCACTCACAGCTGCACTGAGTTCTGTTATGTCAGCTCATTTATATGGCTCCACTGATCAAGGCCCACCCTGAATGGGCAGAGACATGCCTCCATGGAAATATCCAATCAGAGTCATCACCCACAGCTGGGTGGGGCACATTCCAAGCAAATCTAATCAGCACCAAAACGTCTGCCTCACAAGACTACATCAAAGATAATGGCGTTTGGGGGACACAATACATTCAAACTGGCACAGAGGTTCAGGATTACCTCCATGTATCTGACAGATAACAACTGAGATTTTTAACATGGACAAGCACCTGAGCCAGGCACTGAAGACCCAGGTAGGACTAGAAAGCTATGAAAGGAATTTGCATCTTATTTGACAAACAAAGGGAGGCAATGTAGTACTTTAAGCAGAGAAGTGATATTAACTTACATTTTTTATAGATCACTTTAACTGCTCGGTGGATAATGGCTTGGAGAAAACTAGGATGAAAATGAGAATTTTAATTAGAATGGTTTGGTCCTCCAAAGGACACTAACCTCTCCTCACAGGTTCTTATTTTATTATTACTGCTTACTTGTTTTCTTGAATATTTCTAAGGAAAGTCTCCCCAAGCTTTCTTAGCAATCTTAATGTTCAGCAACCTAGACTTAGGAAGTGGAGTATAGTGGAAAAATATGATTAAAATAATTTTTATGTCTTTCAAGTTATCTTCTTTTATAGCCACATTCTTCCTTGAACACAGAGAGATGTAGCAATTGCTCTCAAGTTATCTCTTGGAATCAGATACAAATAAGCCGCACCTTACTAGATAAAAGAGATATAAAAATGGAGCCAATGTAACTGCTCTCTAGTCTGGGATGACAATGTGAGGAGAACAAACTATTTTCCAGAAAGTAGGCTTTGGTAAGAGAACTGTCAATCATGGCGTTAGACCAAGTACCATAAGGATGCTGTACATGGGGTAATTGTGGAGGGGAATGTTTTGGTTTGCTAAAGCTGCTGGAATACAATATATCAGAAATGGGTTGGCTTTTAACAATGGTGATTTATTAGCTTACACATTTACAATTATAAGGCTGTGAAAATGTCCAAATTAAGGCTCAACAGGGTGAGGCTTGGACTCTAAAGACTGGTTACTGGCGAGCTTGGGCTCCTCTGTCAGATGGGAAGCAAATGGTAACGTCTGCTGGTCCTTCTCTTCCAGGTTTCGTTGCTTCAGCTTCTGCCTTCTCTGTCTATGGCTTTTTCTCTAAACTTCTCTGGATTTTTCTCTATGAGCTTCCTTTAATTTCATCTCTTAGCTTCTGTATGTGTTTTAAACTCTTACAAAGGACTCCAGTAAGAGGATTAAGACCCACCGTGAATGAGGTGAGTCACATCTCAATTGAAATAACCTAATTAAAAGGTCTCACCTACAATAGGTCTGCACACACAAGAATGGATCAAAAGAACATGACCTTTTCTGGGGTCCATAACAGCTTCAAACTACCACAGGAACCTCATAGACTAGCTATTGAGAGTAAAACTGCAAATTAATTAATTCATTTGACACGTAGTCTGTAATATGTGCCTGGCCATAAACAAGTTACTGGAAAGACAAAAATAAATAAATAAATAAATAAATAAATAAATAATATATATATATATATATATATATATATATTTGTGGAACATCAGGAGAGGAAGCTCACAATCTTATTTCCTAAGAGAACAGTTGGCAACATGTCCAGAGAACATGTTCACCTCGCTAATGTAAATGCCCCTCTGCTATAAAGAAAAAGAAGTACTGGAGAAATATTTTTAAAGTTAATATATAGAGAAGAGGAATATTTCTAGGTAAAAATGGAAAAAATGGTTAATAGCATTCACATCTTTTCTCCTTGGACACATTTTATATAACAATAAAGTGATTTTTAAAAGGGTATAACATTGCAAGGACAGGGAGAAGTGGAGATTTGAAGAGTGAAAATAGCAACAGTCTATGTATAAGTGTGTATTTGTATCTGTGCATTTTTTTTTTTTTCATTTTGATACCAAAGGCAAGGAGAGGGTAAGAAAGGAAATTATGGACCCATTTTAAGAATAAAAATAGATATAAAAATCTTAGGTGATTAATTAGCAATCTCAATCCAGCACTACATAAAAATGAAGGGAAAAAAGGCATAGTGAATTCATTACCTACTTTGAAATGAGAGAATTCTAATATATTAAAGGTTTTTGAACCTGTGGATAAATCATATCTTTGAGCCACAGTATTTCCTCTGTAAAATAGGGATAAATTTGTCCACCTTGCATGGCTTTTGCAAGGATCAAATGTTGCATTTTATATGTAGTATCCAGCACATTGCCTGGTAGAAATAAAATCCACAGTAATGTGAATTAGAGTCTGACTTCACCAAGTAAGTATGATGAAAAGCTGAAAAAATTTTCAAAGGCACAGAGATGTGAGGGAATATAGTGCATTTAAGAAATGACAAGTAATTCATATTGCTAGAGAATAGAGTAAGAACAAGTGTGGGGACAGCAGGACAGGTATCTAAAATGGTATGACAGAACTCAATCATGAAAAGCAACATATCCTGTTTTATTACTTGGGTGTTGGAGATTCATTGAGGGATTTAAGGAACTGTATGGGATGGTCAAATTCAAATTTTAGAGTGAACCCTCTGATAGCAATCTGGAGGATAAGGGAAGCAAAACTGGAGGCTTGAACTGTGTATAGGAATATGGTAGACAATAAATACATGGTTGCACAAATGAATGAGTGAGTGAATGAATGAACTAATAAGGCCGTATTGTAGTAACACACTAAAAAATTTTTATTAACCAGAATTATTGAAAGGAGTTGGGAATAGCATGATGAATAAGTTCCAAACTCTTGTTCTTGTGACCCCCTATCTAGAAAAGATCTTGATAATATCAAGTATGAAGGCAATACTGAGATTTCCTCCACTTGACAAAATTTGAGCCAAGAAAAGGAGTGAGAGAAATAATATGGTGAATATTAGAAAAAACTATATAGTCCACATGTCACCTGCTGTTCCGGTTTGCTAATGCTACCCTTTTGCAAAACACCAGGAATAGATTGGCTCTTATAAAGGGGGTTTATTTGGTTACAAACTTACAGTCTTAAGGCCATAAGCTGTCCAAGGTAAGGCATCAACAAAGGGTACCTTCACTGGAGAAAGGCCATTGACATCTGGAAAACCTCTGTTAGCTGGGAAGGCACGTGGCTGGCATGTGCTTGCTCCCAGGTTGTGTTTCAAAATGGTGTTCTCCAAAGTGTTGCTCTAGGGGCATTTTGTCCACTCCTAGCTGCAGCTGCTCTTCAAAATGTCACTCTCAGTTGCTCTCAAAAATGTCATTCACAACTGCTCTGTGTCTGGGCATGTGTGGCTCTTTTAAAGTATTCTAGTGATCCAATAAAGACCCACCCTGAATGGGTGGGACAACACCTATATGGAAATAATCCAATGAAAGATCTCACCCACAGTTAATTGAGTCACATCTCCATGGAAACACTAAACCAATAGGTTCCAACCTAATCAACATGCCCTCACAAGACTGCATAAAAGATAATGGCATTTTGAGGAACATAGTACATTCGAACTGGCACACCTGCCTTAATCATATTAAATTTCTGGCCAGTTCTATTTTCCCTTCCTCATTTAGAAAAATAATTGTTTGGGTGGGGAAGACAGATAAGTGAAAGAATATTTACAGAGACAGATGTAATATACATTTTTCAATTTCCATATATATATATACATATATATTATTAGAGAATTTGTGGGTTTACAAAACAATCATGAATAAAATATTGTATACTCATTTACCACCTTATTATTAATATCTTGCATTGGTGTACAATTGTTGCAATTGATGAAAGCACATTTTTATAATTTCACTATTAACTCTAGTCCATGGTTTAACTTAGAGTTCACTGTGTTGTGCAGGTCTATGGATTTTTAAAATCTGTGTTCTAGTGACATACATAAAAACTAAAATAATGTATATACAATCCAATATATATATTTTTAAATTTAATTTTATTGAGATTGTTCACATACCATATGGTTTTCCAAAACCCAAAGTGCACCATCAATTACCCATGGTACCATCATATAGCTTTGCATCCATCACAATTATTATTTTTTCCAATTTTTAGAACATTTTCATTACTCCAGAAAAGAAATAAAGACAAAAAAAGAAAACTCAATTCCCCCCATACCCCTAATCACCCCCCTCCATTACTGACACATAGTATTGGTATAGTACATTTGTTACTGTAGATGAAATAATGTTAAAATACTGTTAACTGTAGTACATAGTTTGCAATAGGTATATATTTTTCCCTATATACTCCTCTATCATTAAATTCTAGTTGTAGTGTCATATATGTGTTCTAGTTCATGAAAGAGATTTCTAATATTTGTACAGTTAATCACAGGCATTGTCCATCAAAAGATTCACTGTTTTATAAATTCCCATCCTTTAACCTTCAACTTTCCTTCTGGTGACATACATGCCTCTAAGCTTCCCCTTCCCACCACATTCACACACCATTAAGCACTGTTACTTATTCTCACAATAATGTGATACCATCACCTCTGTCCACTTCCAAACACTTAAATTCAACCTAGTTGAATATTCTGCTCATAATAAGCCATCAGTCCCCATTCTTTAGCCTCGTTCTATATCCTGTTGACTTACATTTCATGTCTATGTGTTTACATATTATAATTAGTTCATATCAATGAGATCATGCAATATTTGTCCTTATGTGTCTGATTTATTTCACTCAATGTAGTGCCCTCAAGATTTCTTCATCAACCCTGTTCTAGTTTGCTAATGCTGCTGGAATTCAAAACACCAGAGATGGATTGGCTTTTATAAAAAGGGATTTATTTGGTTACACTGTTACAGTCTTAAGGCCATAAAGTGTCCAAGGTAACACATCAGCAAGCGGGTACCTTCACTGGAGGATGGCCAATGGTGTCTGGAAAACCTCCGTTAGCTGGGAAAGCACGTGGCTGGCATCTGCTCCAAAGTTCTGGTATCAAAATGGCTTTCTTCCAGGATGTTCCTCTCTAGGATGCAGTTCCTCAAAAATCTCACTCTTAGTTGCACTAGGGGTATTTGTCCTCTCTTAGCTTCTCTGGAGCAAGAGTCTGCTTTCAACAGCCGTCTTCAAACTGTCTCTTATCTGCAGCTCCTGTGCTTTCTTCAAAGTCTCCCTCTTGGTTGTGTCAACTTGCTCCTTCTGTCTGATCTTATATACTGCTCCAGTAATTTAATTCAGACTCACCCTGAATGGGCAGGCCAACACCTCCATGGAAATTATCCAATCAGAGTCATCACCCACAGTTGGGTGGGGCACATCTCCATGGAAACACTCAAAGAATTACAATCTAATTAACACTGATAGGTCTGCCCACATAAGATCATATCAAAGATAATGATATTTGGGGGGACATAATACATTCGGACTGGCAGATTCCACCCCCTGGACACCAAAATGACATTATCTTTCCATATGCAAAATACATTCATCCCACAACAATATCACAGAAACTTAAATCATTTCACTAACCATGTTAAGTACAAGAGCCCATCAAAATCATTTAAAGGCATGGTCAGTCCTAAGGCATAATTTTCCTTTAGCTGTGGATCTGTGAACTTCGGACAAGTTATGTGCTTCCAATATACAAAGGAGGGACATTCACAGGATAAACATTCCCATTGCCATAAGGAGAAAGAGTAAGGAAAACAGGGTTAACTGTTCCAAAACAGTTTCTAAAATCAGCAGGACAAACTCCATTAGATTTCAAAGTCTGAGAGTCATTAACAGAACAACGTTGCATCCTTGGGGCTTGAGAGAGCAGGAGTCTAACCCATCCTAAGGGCCTTTTCGGCAGTCCTTTCCTCTCCAAACACTGGGGTGAGTGTTCCAACATATCCACACACTGGGGAGACCACCTTCTTGGCCCCAACTTCCTCAAACATTGGGGCAGCACCCGGATTCCCTTCCATCACCGGGGCACATGCTCAACCCCTTCAGAACAGTGTGGTGACAGCCAGGCTCTCCCCAATTCCCTGGGAATGTGCTCCACCCTCTTTGCGGCCTGGGGTGGCAAAACTCTTCTGGAGCATCGAAGTGGAAGGCCCACCCTCGACCTCCAGGGCAAACTCACCCTTTCCACGTATGTGGGCCACTCCGCTCTCTCAGCCCAAGGCCTTTTGACTCCAGACCTCAACCTCCATGGCTCTGTGTTTGAAGAAATTTTTCCTTCAATTAGTTCCTTGTCTGTATCCTCCAGTCCAGATGGGCAGCATCTCTGCCTATAGGAATCTTGCAAAAATTCTGTTGGCTTTGCATGAAGCACACAGGAGTCAAAGCCATCAGACAATAAGACTTTCCACAAATCCTTTCTGCTTAACTCTTTCTCCATTCTTGGCTTGTACTGAAATGGCAGCTGGGTTCTGTGTTTGGTTACATCCTCATGTTGGGCTGTAGCTTCTGGGGTTTCACGCCCTAGAAGCCCAGAGTTTTTCAGGCCATCAATTTCTGGTTTCTTTGAAACCCGGAGTTCATTTCTCAGCTTATCTCTCTCCTCTCACATTTTACTATAAGCTGCAAGTAAAAGACATGCTATATCCACAACTTTTAGTTTCGAAGTCTCATCAGCCAAGAATTCCAGGTTGTTGCTTTCAAATTCTGCCTTCCATCCAACACCAGGACTCAATTTTGCCAAATTCTCTGCCACTTTAAAACAAGGATCACCTTTCTTCCAGTTCGCAACATCACATTCATTGTGTCTGCTCATGGCCTCATTAGAAGTATCTTTAGAGTCCACATTTCCACAGTCTCTTCAAAGCAGTTTAGGCCTCTTCTATCAAGCTCCTCATAATTCTTCCAGAATCTTACCCTTATCCATTTAAAATGCCATTCCAACATGTTTGGTATTTGCAATCTCAGCAGCACCAGCACCCCACTTCTCTGGTACCAAAATCTGTTTGAGTTTGCTAATGCTGCTGGAATGCAAAACACCAGAGATGGATTGGCTTTTATAAAAGGGGTTTATTTGGTTACACATTTAGAGTCTTAAGGCCATAAAGTGTCCAAAGTAACACATCAGCAATCAGGTACCTTTGCTGGAGGATGGCTAATGGTGTCCAGAAAACCTGTTAGCTGGGAAAGCACATGGCTGGCATCTGCTCCAAAGTTCTGGTTTCAAAATGCCTTTCTCCCAGGATGTTCCTCTCTAGGCTGCAGTTCCTCAAAAATGTCACTCTTAGTTGCACTTGGGGTATTTGTCCTCTCTTAGCTTCTCCGGAGCAAGAGTCTGCTCTCAACGGCCATCTTCAAACTCTCTCTCTCATCTGCAGTTCCTGTGCTTTCTTGAAAGTGTCCCTCTTGCCTGTAGCTGTTCTTCAAAATGTCACTCTCAGCTGCACTGGGTTCCTTCTGTTTGTCAGCTTATTTATATAGCTCCACTGATCAAGGCCCGCCCTGAATGGGTGGGGCCACACCTTCATGGAGATTATCTCATCAGAGTTATCACCTACAGTTGGGTCCGGTGCATTTCCAGGGAAACAACCTAATCCAAACATTCCAACTTAATCCCCACTAATATGTCTGCCCCACAAGATTTCATCAAAGAATATGGCTTTCTCTGGGGGACATAATACATTCAAACCAGCACAAACCTGTTTTTTTGTTTTTTTTTACAGATGGTTTTGTTTACCCACCATATTTCCATCCTAAGTAAACAATCAATGGTTCCCTGTATAGTCACATATTTATGTATTCACCACCATCACCACTATCTATATAAGGACATCTCCATTTCTTCCACAAAGAAGCAGGAAGAGTCAAGAAGGTAGAGAGACAAAAGAAAAAGTAAAAGAAAGAAAAAGACAAATAACAGCTAAAAAGCAACAAAAGGAAAGATAGAATTAAACTAAGGCAGAATAAAAGAATCAGACATCACCAATGCCAAGCCCCATAACCCTCCCTCTCTCAGGGAAGATACCCTCCCTAAGGAGTCATCATCTGCATTTGAATTGTCTTTTTGACTCTGTTATTTCCACCCCAGTCTGGGGTGTGAACTGAAAATGGCTGAGGCTTCCTCTGAGCCACTCAGGTTGAGTGAGAGAAAAAGGGACAGAAAGCCCCCTTTTGGAGCCACTACATGACCCCCCACACACACAGTTTCACTCATTGGACAGAGGTAACACCTGGTCTTCTGGGCTACCCCTCCTGGGACAGATGAGCCTTCTGGTTCTTTAAGATCAGTCATCCCTAAAAGCCTCTGTCTGCTTGTTGGGGGATTGTAGCTTGTATTCAGCAGTCCCCTTTTGTTAATTAAAACCCCGCTGGATCTCAGTTGAGCTATATTCGCTCGGTCAGAGAGTGCCGCTCTCCACCACAGTGAGGTTTTGCAGCTCAGCCTGCCATGGGAGGAGGGCTTTCAGCATGGTTCTGTAGCTTTTATTTACAGATTCTGTGCTGCACTCTCAGGCATTCCTCCTAATCCAGGTTGGTGTATGATGTGTGGACAGTCAAGGTTGTCTCACAGTAGTTATTCCAAATTATTTACTAGTTGTTCCTGGTTGTTTATTAGTTTTTCCAGGGGACTGACTAAATTCCACTCCTCCCTATGCCACCATTTTGCCCCTCCTCAACCTAATATATTTTTTAAAGGAACTGTTTCCATTACTGTTATGTAGTCAGCAATTTCAAGCTTTCAATGTGATTTTATTTTCTTTAAATAAAGTCATCATAATAACAAAAGTAAATTCAGAAGCTGTGTAACAGTACAAGCAAGAAGTCCACATTCTCTTTTTCCAACATCTTTTGTTATGTTTTTCCATGCCATGACCTCAACCTAATCACACTCTCAGTGAAATCTACTAGGAGGTTAATACAGATGCTCACATATTTATACATTTTAAAAAATCTATGCAAATTAATATGCATGGTAATAGCAAGAAATGTGACAACAGGTCTCTTGCTGTAAGATACAAGTAATATATTTCATGTTACAAGTTCTTCCCGGAATACATGAGG